>NC_031970.2:2055045-2162545 GCF_001858045.2 Oreochromis niloticus | reverse complement strand
CAGTAATGATAATGAGCAGTGTAGGACATTCAGCGTTAATCTAACTCACATTCACTCCATATTTTTCCCCTGGTCATCCACACCTCATCTCCAGTGGTTTCACCCCCACCAGTGGTTCAAATTGGAGATGATTCTGAAGGTGATGACACTCAGTGTTGGGGAGTAACGGAATACATGTACCGCCGTTACGTATTCAGAATACAAAATATGAGTAACTGTATTCCGTTACAGTTACCGTTTAAAAAGGTGGTATTCAGAATACAGTTACTTTGGTGAAATAAATGGATTACACGGCGGTACTTCCCTGTTTCATATTGTCGCGGGTCACGATTATTTGGGTTTGTTTGACAGCTACGTTCTGTTGTTCCAGGCGGCAGCGTTACGGTTGCCATGGTTACAGGGTGACGCGCTCTCTCTCTGCGTGTTTCCTGGGTGAGAGAGCGCTTTTTTGTTGTTGTTGTTGTGCTAAGCTAAAAGGCAGAATGCTACAGGCATAGCTCTAAAGAATGTAGCCTGATGGGCAGTGTAGTCCGTGCTGCAGGCAGAATGGACTACCATACACGTTATGTGTCTGTGAGCGAGGGAGGGAGAGAAAGGAAAAGTCCGAGCTGTCACGGAGCAAAAACGGGAGCTGGAAGCATGTAAATATAATAATAACCACAGCAGCCAAGAAGAGTGCCTGACGAGCCCAGCTGTAAGTAAGCTATTAAGACTCAACTGTACACTGTGTTCGTGTTTTCCTCCGGAAAAAATAAGTTCCGTTGGAGCAGCCTTTCAACGCCTCTCTCTGTCTCCCGCAAGCAAAGTTGACCCAGACAACAAAGTAAAGCTAGTTTTCGGCTACCAGCCCGACACGGAACCCACCGTATTAGCCAGAGGTCCCTTTACTACGGTTCGGAGCCGCGGACCTTCAGTAACAGTAATAAATCACAGCAATAGGACATTCATGTAGTTGTAAACAGCATGATAATATATTAAGTAATCCAAAGTATTCAGAATACGTTACTCTCATTGAGTAACGTAACGGAATACGTTACAGAATACATTTTGGGGCATGTATTCTGTATTCTGTAATGGAATACATTTTAAAAGTAACCTTCCCAACACTGATGACACTGAAGGCCTCACTCTTGAGAGTTGCCTTCTTAAGCAAAGGAATTAAAACTTCTTGGTATCATGTTCATGTTCGCTGTGGAGCATGAGCATAAGCAGAGTATGAGTTTGAGGGGCTGAGTGGTGGACATCTCCAACCTTCCTTTCATATCAAACATCCTTGAAAGAGTAGTTGTCAAACAGCTAACAGATCATCTGCAGAGGAATGGCTTATCTGAAGAGTTTCAGTCAGGTTTCAGAGCTCATCACAGCACAGAAACAGCTTTAGTGAAGGTTACAAATGATCTTCTTATGGCCTCTGACAGTGGACTCATCTCTGTGCTTGTCCTGCTAGACCTCAGTGCTGCGTTCGATACTGTCGACCATAATATCCTATTAGAGCGATTAGAACATGCTGTAGGTATTACAGGTACTGCACTGCAATGGTTTGTATCATATCTATCTAATAGACTCCAATTTGTACATGTAAATGGAGAGTCCTCTTCCATTCAATTCAGTGTATTTATACAGTGCTAAATCACAACAACAGTTGGTGCTTTATATTGTAATACCCGACAATAATACAGAGAAAATCTCAACAATCAGACGACCCTCTATGAGCAAGCACTTGGTGACAGTGGGAAGGAAAAACTCCCATGCAACAAGAAGGTACCTCCTGCAGAACCAGGATCAGGGAGGCGTCATCTGGCCATCAGGGGCAGTTGGGAGTGATTCATTCAAGCTTTAAGCTTTTGAGAGGACAAAGTCAGGACACTGAGGTTAATTATGGAGTTCCACAGGGTTCTGTGCTAGGACCACTACTCTTTACATTATACATTCCCTTTGGTTCCCTTAGGAAGGTTTCAGGCACTCCAGCATTGCCTGATTTTCTTTTAGACCCAGAGGAAATCTTTTTTTCAGTATCCATCCTACCAAAAAACTGCCCTTTTAAAATTTGCCGTGAGATTTCCCAAACATCCACCTGCAGTATTTATCTAAGACGCACTCTCTAATTAAAGAAAAATGGCAGCATTTTTATTTCTACTTTGTGATTTATGCTGACAAGGCGGCGGACACAGTTACCCCAGCGGAGCTTTAAAATATGGCAAATGTAAAATTAAAATGATGAAAGGAGTACATCTGACAAACCGTTTCCCATCAGCAGCAGAGAATTACACACTTAACGTCTGCCCATTCCAGTCTAACCTTATATAAGCTCATAAGCTTTTGATTGCTTTCATTTGCATTTATTTCCTGATGACATTGCCGCTTCGAGGCGCGGCTTTGCATTCAAACGGATGAATCGGATGCTGCGCTTATCGGGAATACTTTAGCTGTTTTCCACCATTCTGTTCAAACCGCGTTGGCCTCCAGTCCAGGAAACAGCATCATAAACAAAAACGAGAGCGCTGACCTACAGTCGTGTTACACCCTGCATCTCAGCGATAATAAGGAATGCTGTCCAGGAAGGAGAGGCTCATTACTATTTCTCCAGGCCGGGCTCAAAGAGGAAATTTTCTCTTCTTCGGTGGTGCACATGAGTAACGTGGCAGCTGTGGTCACACAGCCAGGTCGTTTATTTCACACAAATGAACGCTCCTCGCCTCATCTCGATGCTAAATTGTGTGGGTTGATCCGCTTAACGGTCTAACGGAAGCAGGGATATTGGTATTAATTGCACGCCAAGTCTGCACACACCCTCCCTCCACACACACACACAAACACACGCTTCTCATTGTCTTCTTTACCCACTCTCATTATTGTTTCAATTTATTCATCGCTTTTTTCTTTTTACCATTATTTTCTGTCTTAATTTTAAAATTTCCCTATAATGACTGAGATTACAGCCGAGAACGGAGCTTTTCTCATTGAGGGGAAGACTTCTGAGCTCCTTCCACAGTCGTCATTTGGCATCATGATGTTTCTGCAGCAGCTAGAATTAAACAGATAAACAAACAGTACCAGCTCAGAAAAAACCCAAACGCAAGATACCAACGGAAAATCTCAACATGCACACTTTAGCTGCAGGTCCTGTTGAGGTTTAAATTTATAATCTGAATGCGTATTTGCTGGTCATATTGCTTTATAGAAGAAAGGTCTAACTCTGTGCCAAAAAGTCCTGACAGGAAATGATATGCTTTTGCAAAAGCATGGTAACTGCATACTTTTGCAGAGCATAGGACCAGAAAGTGAAACCAACTAGGCTGTTTGATCGAAACTTAAAGTGTATGTGACGTAGAGCAAGTATATAAATACCTAGGCTTCCGTTTGTATTTCAGACCTGAGGTTGTGTTTGTTGTGCTCGGGTCTCCATATTCCGGAATATGTAAAATAAAGATCATTTTTTAAAGTTAAAAGACCACTTTGAGCCCTGTGTCTTTCTTGGCCCTAAGAATCCAAAGAACCGGATTTAATAGTCCACACACAAAGTCTGAAAATGGAAACAAACACAGAATATCAGGCACCAGTTTTGCTCTCTGGTTGAGCAGGCGACCATTTGCCACAAGGTTCGATGCAGCATTTGATTCTGAACCTCGACTCTTTGCTGTGTTTTCTCTTTCTCCTAACTTGCTTGTCTGACTATTGTCCATATTGAGTCCATAATTACAACATAATTACGTTAGATAAATACAACCAACATTTCTACCTCTATTTATATAACTGTTCAGTAGCAACCAGCATTCCTACCGCTTACTCAATGTGCAATACCACCAATCAGATCTCACCTTATACTGCACTGATCCTACTCCTTACACTGTAGCTGTAGATATAGTTATATATTTTGTTTCTGTATATAATGTGTGTATTACCTCTTAAACTTATTTTTATCTTTATTTATCTCATTCTTTAAATGTTGAATGTAAAAACCTACAGCTGCAAATGGAGAGATGCCAAGAAAATAAAGATCGATCTATCTATCTATCTATCTATCTATCTATCTATCTATCAATAATTCAGGCAACAGTCCTTAAGAAAAAAATAAATGAAAGACAGAAACTACGAGGAATATGTCATCCAGTTGATTTGTCTAAAACTGATTTCAAGCTCTTTATAAAACCAGGAGGAAGTCAGTGGGAAAAACAGAAGGAAGTGCTGGAAGTCTGGACAAACAAGAGGTAGGAGATGATACAACAAAAGGAAGCTGGAGAGTATCTGTAAGGTGAAGATGCTACAATATTAGAGACAAAACTCCAACAAGCAGACGACCCCCTGTGAGTGGGAAGGTGGTGACTGTGGGGTGAAGAACTCCTTTTTTCACAGGAAGAAAGCTCCAACAGAAGCTGAGAGCGGACTAAGATAAAGAGCAGGAACAGTGGAAGCAACATAAATCACACTGAGAGATGATATGAGGCATAACGCGACAGAAGCAGTGGACGTGGAGCGTTCTGATTGGCTTTAAGCTTTCTGAGCGTTTAGGTTTGATCAGATTCAGGCTTTGACTTGACTTTTTTTACCTACATTTCTATAAAGTCAAACGAGTCATGCTTTGTGCTAGCGGGCTGTTTGGCAATCACCCACCCTCAAGGTAACGTTTGGATAAAGATGCATCCTAAAAAATGATTTATTTTGTTGCTGCACAGCTTTTTATCATGTTGTCTGGATAAACCAAAAAGAGTAAAGCACAAAAAGACAGGAGAGAGTTCAATAACCGTGTGCTGTGATACGGCGTGTGCTACAACCTGCCTCTTTGCTTCAGCAGTCCCAGCAGGTCGCCTATTTCCTGTTGGAGTTTGTTAAATGGAGAGCTAATTTTAGGGCTTTGCTTTGAACACAGACAGCCGAAGTGCCAGGGCTCATTAAGCAAGACAATTACACGTGTGTCTCAGTACAATGCCGCTACCTGATGTCTGATTTGGTTCAGGTAAATTACAGCAGGATGGAGGGGATGCAGGCAGCAGCAGCCTGTCAGACAAGTACACTCACCAAGCAAAAGACACATACACACACGCACACACACACACACACACACACGAACACGCACGGTCACATTCTAATATCTCACCACTGTGCGCACGAAGAAAAATAGATTACAACGGATGAGAAGTCAATTTCAATCTGCTATTATCACCGTGAGATGTGGACTGTGATTGTGTTTTAGTGTAATGTACACTGAGAGCGCGCTTCATCAGCAGCACTATTACACTTAAGCTAACACCACACTGCAAAGAAGCGCTTCCCTCTGAGGACAGCGAAGGATAAAGGAACGTGCAGAGGAACACAGTTTAGTATTGATCTGCAGTCCCAGGAGAGCTGACCTCGTGGAGCCCAGGTCACTGGGTTTCATTGGCTCCTTTACTCAATTACTCCACAGTTTTGTTTCATTGGATGGTTTAACATTAGTGTTCACTTTATGTGAGAAATTGTGTTAAATCTACACTAAAATCCAACTGGACACAACTGATCAATACTCCTTATGGCTGCTCTCTGGTCATTAACTGCCATTTTCAGAGCAGGATGCACACAAGATAAGCTCGGGCAGTAACACACCCTCCATACTGTAGTTCAGGGGTGGGCAACTCCAGGCCTCGAGGGCCGGTGTCCTGCAGGTTTTAGATGTGTCCTCGAACCAACACAGCTGATTCAAATGGCTAAATGACCTCCTCAGCATGTCTTGACGTTCTCCAGAGGCCTGGTAATGAACTAATCATTTGATTCAAGTGTGTAGACCCAGGGTGAGATCTAAAACCTGCAGGACACCGGCCCTCGAGGCCTGCAGTTGGGGACCCCTGCTGTAGTTTGTACTGACATGTGCCAAACTCAGCTGAGAATTCTGTGGTAGTTTGATCAACAACCAAATTTTACTGGATTTATACTTTATTTAAATAGATGTTATTAATTATTTTGTGACATGTGTGAATTCAGCATAGAGCATGAATGCATGCATGCATCCATCCATCAACTTTTTCATGTACTCTCTGATGTACTCCCAGACCAAAGAAGTTATATGATATGAAGTAGAACTTCTACTTCTACCCTGGAACATGATGAAAGAATAGAGCTAGAAACTAAACAATCTAATAAGAATTCATAAGCACAAGAAAACATAAACAACTCAGAGAACCTAACCCAACTTAAACCAGGTTCAAACAGTCCAAAACATAAACCTGGGGTCAGAGACCCAGGGCTGTGACAGGACCTGGTCTCCTTTTTAAACAACATTTAAATTCCAGGACCATCTTCTAGCTGTGATTCCTCCTGCATGTGTACAGCTGACCCAGCAGCCTGGAACAGCCATTTTCTTCATATTCCTACATCAGGGAATACTTTCCATTTCAACAACTGTAGTTTGCCGATATATTGATCATTATTTATGTTGTGCAAACAGGCTACTTTACTTGGCTTTTATAATTAACTTGATGTTTCTTTTGACTCCTCATTTCCCACAATCCCTTTCCTCTGTGTAGCGCTAGCCTGGCCCAGACGCACAGCAGACACATTAAGGGGAAATACAGCAGACTGAAGTAAACGGGAATAATCCCCGAGGTGAGGAGGGAACCCGTATTTACACGATGCTATACAAGCATCCATCGAATGGAGCTGAGGAGCAACATCCCTCAGGGGAGCTGTTTGCTTTTGTATGCAGAAGCCTCTGCAGACTTGTGTTATTGGATGTATGCAGGAAGCTGATACGCTGCTTTGGGACGGGTGTTAAAAACAGAGATGTTAAGGTGGAGGTAGCTGCAGCTGTTAGGAGGCGGTGCCAGCTCTGTTCTGTGCCCTCTCAGGTCTTTGGTTAATGATCGCTGGAAGCCCAGCAGAGGGGACCATATGCTACATCTGAGGCGTGCAGAGGGAGAAGTTAGCGCTGCCGACTCCTTTTTGTCTTCCCCACGAGCAGATCAGCAGCCAGCTGAGTCAGTGTTTATGGTTCGGGCTCCATTTGCTGCTGGTTTACATACACTGTAAAAAAATATGATGTGGTGTTTGAACTGAAAAATCTCAACGAAAACATTCAGCCAAGTCAAAAATATCAGCTCGTTGATTGGCCACTGCAGCGGTTCTCAAATGTGCTTTTTACAGGAAAAACATTTTAGTCTTCCATCCAACCAAAAAGAAAAGAAACAGAAAAAATGAACATAATGCATTTTAGATGACATAAGTATTACTTTATGTAGTTTAAAAGTTTGTGTAACACTGTATTATAATAAATGTTAACACTTAAGGATTATTAAGGTATTAGTAAGGCCTCAAGTTGTCATTTATATCTTTAGCATCCCTGATAAATCATTTATAAATACTTATATTTTATTCATTCAGTCTTATTTACACAGTTCCAAATCACAGCAACAGTCACCTCAAGGTGCTTTATATGACCGAATTATAAAATGCTCTTAAATTTAGATTTACTTTCTGGTGTGCTTCGAGTGCACAAGGCGTTCCCTTCATCACTGTTAAATACTTCACATGTAACTTGGTGCTCAGGGTGCTCAGAGTGCACACACACACACACACACACACACACACACACACACACACACACACTATGAGTACAGAGAGTTGGAAATACAATGTGATGCAAATCAGCTCCAAAACAACCAAGAAAGTGTCACATAAGGACTGCAGAGACTCAAACGTGGCACATCTCTGTTAGGTTCCTTCTTGCCTCCTGTAGCTCTCTGTGTGTTTCCTTCTCTGCTTCCTTGTCTCCTGGCTACCTGACTGGCACACCTCATCTCTTGCTGGGGTTGGATGGGTGAAAGCTGTGAGCGCAGTGATAAAACTCTGGCTCAGTCTGGCTCTTCAGCTCTTCACCGAGTCTTCACCCAAAATGTCGGAGCCAAGCCCCACGATCTCAGTGTTTTTGATCCAATGAAGTAGAACATAACTGAACACACAGTGCTGGAGAGAAGGATGCATCCTGAATTTGTTATTACATTCAGCCAAGCACCTTTCTGCAGACAGCTTGGGTTTGATTGGAGCAGCCAGGATTGGACCCAAAAGCAGACTCGCCAGGCAGGATTTAACGCAAAAATTCAGCTTTATTGCTGGACTGTCAGAGAAATGCAAAAGCAACCTAAACTGTGAGTCTTGAAACATAAACGAACACACAGAAACTCACAGCTAGGAATGAGGGAGAACGGGACACTGGACAGAGGGAAACAGAGGGAATAAATACACGGCACAACAACGAGGCAACAGGAAACACACGGGGAACACAGCTGAGAGAAATTAGACATGACAAGACCAGGGAAGCAAAACTAAACACACTGAACATGGAACACAAGACCTTCACAATAAAACAGGAAATGAAGGGCCGCAAGACTGACACATGAGTTTGACAGAGGAGTGGAGGAAGGACAGACGAGAGAGAGAGGAGACATGATGGGACGGGAAACAGAATAAAACACAAGGAGGGAAACAAAACGCAAGACTCATACAAACACATGAACACAGAGAGAGACAGGGGGAACCTAATAATCCAAGAACTGAACAGGGAGTTTAAGAAACTCAAAATAGAATAACTGGGTCAAAATGCTGGGTCAAAAGGACCCAGAACCGTGGCATTGATGTGTTTTAAGTAACATTTCTGCACAGAACGTTTATTATTACTCCTCTGGTATCAGACCGTCTGTCAAAAGACAGTCTAATACATTTCAGATCCCATTACTCACTGAGCCTTTCAGTGACTGATACTGACTTTATGAATACCTGCAGCCACACGGCGTGGTTACACTAACTTTATTAACATGCAGACGGGTCAGGATCTCAGACTGATTCTCCTTCAGCTGCCTCTCATTGATCTCATCTGCCCACAGAGGCATGTGTGTAAAATCTGCGCTTTCACTGTATTATTAGGTTAATGCGTTACTCGCTCCCTGCCTGCCTGCATCTCTGCATGTGATCATTGGTGGATCACCAGCAGAACTTTCCAGTCCCATCAGTAAAGAAAAATAAAGGAATTTCATGTTCCCTTCATCATCAGCTCTGTAGTTCTCTGTGGCATGCTGGACATCAGCCTTTGTGCCAAATCCTGATTGACAGATGTCCATTCCTGCCTTATCTGATCTCTGTAGTGATTACAGTTTGCTTGACTGAAAGATTCTGGAACAGATTAAGATCTGGGCAGATGCCTGGCCACGGATTCAAAATGTTAGTTTGGTGATCTCCAAGTTTAATGATTACTTTTGTTTTGGGACATGATGTCACCAAAAGAAAAAATGTTGGAAAATGTTGAGATTTTGACAAAAATTCTCTGGGATCAGTGGCTCGTTGGGCTTTGAAGATCTTTTTAGTCGGTGAATCCTTAAAAGGTTCTTGGACAGGCAGAAGGCCACAAACTGCTGCAAACAGTTTGGCATCACCAAAGTTATACCGTGACCATGTGCAGCTTCAGTTCAATTCAATTCAATTTTATTTATATAGCGCCAAATCACAGCAGCAGTCGCCTCAAGGCGCTTTATATTGTACAGTAGATACAGAGAAAAACCCAACAATCACATGACCCCCTATGAGCAAGCACTTTGGCGACAGTGGGAAGGAAAAACTCCCTTTTAACAGGAAGAAACCTCCAGCAGAACCAGGCTCAGGGAGGGGCGGGGCCATCTGCTGTGATTGGTTGGGGTGAGAGAAGGAAGACAGGATAAAGACATGCTGTGGAAGAGAGACAGAGATTAATAACAGATATGATTCGATGCAGAGAGGTCTGTTAACACATAGTGAGTGAGAAAGGTGACTGGAAAGGAAAAACTCAATGCATCATGGGAATCCCCGGCAGCCTACGTCTATTGCAGCATAACTAAGGGAGGATTCAGGGTCACCTGGTCCAGCCCTAACTATATGCTTTAGCAAAAAGGAAAGTTTTAAGCCTAATCTTGAAAGTAGAGATAGTGTCTGTCTCCTGAATCCAAACTGGAAGCTGGTTCCACAGAAGAGGGGCCTGAAAACTGAAGGCTCTGCCTCCCATTCTACTTTTAAATACTCTAGGAACAACAAGTAGGCCTGCAGTGTGAGAGCGAAGTGCTCTAATAGGGTGATATGGTACTACAAGGTCATTAAGATAAGATGGGGCCTGATTATTTAAGACCTTGTATGTGAGGAGCAGGATTTTGAATTCCAATCCAAGAAGCTTCCAATCTTCTTGTGTTTGAAATGGTTGCTCTAAAGACGGGGACCAGGTCTGTGAGCAGTTTCCGTACTCAAAGAAACTTTTGTGCATCAAGACAACAATGACACAAAGTCCATCTGCTATGAGTTTGCAACTGAATTGGGTCAAGCTGGCAATGAAGCATTATCTGTTCATAACAACAATGAAGTGCAAGAAATTAGCAGAAACCACAGATCTGCTGCTGCCTACATAATCAGAGACTTACATAAACTACTTACATCCAGACTCCAGCCAAACATCTGAAACGGGAATTCAGAAATCCTTCCACGGATTGTGATGTAGTTGCTGCAACTTGTGTTCCCTTGTGTAAACAGACTGCCCACCAGTGCACTCGGCTCATTCTGATTGATTGTAACATGTTAGCATTCTGCCTACATTTGTATCGACGTGGGTCTCGCTCACATTGGCCACGATGCTGTGTCTTCGTAGTGGCTCACATTCTCCAGTCTAGCGTTCCTACAGTCGTTGCTGGTTCATTCCCAGGTTCTGCTCCATGATGTTGCCTCAGCAGTGGTCATTTTTATGTTTTAAAAATATGCATTCCTGCTGATGCTGATTGCATTCAGTTGTTCTTCAGAGGCAGGTTCAAGCGTTGCTGCGAGCTTTGATTCAGAATTCCCGACCGGCCGTGCAGCCACATGCATTTAAATAATTCTTGTTTGATAAAGCAAAGAAACAGGGGTCCTTTAATGTTTTGTACTCTTCCATAAGCAACACAACCAGTCACAGGAGCTTATTCCGTTTATATGTGCCTCCTGGAAATATTTTACAACACTCTTGAAGTCATAAAGGCCTTTTGAAGCCGGCACAATCCCATAAAAAGCTTAACATCCGGTGTGGGATTGTAGCACGGAGGTAAGCGGCACAATAAAATGTTTGCTTTATAATGCCAGTGCTCGTTATTTATGAAAGTGTTCATGATCTCAGAGGCAGAGGTGCATGCTGACAAAGGCCACCCATCACAATGCCATGTCCACTCAGACATGAGCACGCAGCGGGGAAGTGTTAGGTCATGTGAACACGTCGGGCGGATGGATGAGTGCTTACAGTCTTTAATCGTCATTTTTCACCTTGATTTTTGGACTGGAAGGGTCAAGTACCTGCACATGGTTCATTTGGACTTATCGAATGCAGACTTTATCAGCTGCACAGTGAAATTAACGCCATGCTCATTTTTTAAGAGCAAAGCTCCTCTAAAACCCTCACACACACAGAGTAGCGTTGCTTGCGGATTGCAGCAGCTCCATATCATCCAATAACAGACTGACATTAAAGCCGCACTCGGAGGGGATTTATTTGTCTAAGAGGAGATGGGGTGATTTGAATATAACCTGCCCTGGTCACCGATTTTAATTACCTCCAGTATCTCCGTGAACCGGCTGCTCCTCCTGAGTGAAGTTCCTGTACTTTAAAGTGAAGCCTGGGTGGTTTCATCCTCTTTCACTTTATCAGCTCAGTGTGAAATTTGACTTTTATTTTAAAAAAGCCTGAAGCCTGGAACCTGTTAGCACCAGCATATGGGCCTGTGTGAAAGCCAAACCGAACCACAGATTTAATGAACACGTGAATCATTTTAACATTAGACCATGATTACTTTCAGAGTTACAGATGTACACAGAGGTCAGCACTTTGACTGTTTTCCCAGCAGAAATCCATATGAAATTTTCAGGGCTGGAAAACATTTAAGCTCGGTTAAAGTGTCTGAGTGAGTGTCCGGACTGCTGTGCCTACAGCTGTAAGACTGGGAGACCTTTCTGGTTTGACAGTGTAGTGCAGGGGTGCCCAATCCCAGTCCTCGAGAGCTACCGTCCTGCAGCTTTTAGATGCATCCTTGTTCCGACACACCTGAATCAAATGAATGGCTTGTTATCAGGCCTTTGCCAAACTTGATGGCATGCTGAAGAGGTAATCAAACCATTTGATTCAGCTGTGTTGGAGTAGGGATGCATCTAAAAGCTGCAGGATTGTAGCTCTCGAGGACTGGGATTGGGCACCCCTGGTGTAGTGGTTTACACATTCACATAAACGCCCCAGCCAGATCCCAGCGGGAGACACACATCAGGAAGGACCTGTAGCATAAAAATGTGCCAAATAAAAGTTCTTATCAGTTTTTTTAAGTTTGAGTTTAATTGCAAGAATACTTTTTTAATTACTGCACAGAGAAGTCAGATAAGCCTTTGCCTTTTATACTAAAACTTCTTCTTTCTTCCTTTGTGTAAAAAAATAGCTTTCCTGTTGGATTCTGAACCTCATGCAGATGTTCTCTTAAAGACACGTTACAGCATATTTCTGTCAGTTTAGGTTGGGCTGCTGGAAAATGTTTGCTTACAGATCAGTCTTTGTAAGAACCAACACTAGTCACCAATCATGCTCATATTAGATTTTCCCTGATATCTATTTTCCATCACTTTTATTTCCTGATGAAATCATTCCAATGTGAATTCCAAAGTGCACCTTTGGTGATATTCTGGCCCTCTTTAGCTGCAGCGTATTATCCACAAGCTGTCCCTTGTCAGCTTTTCTCCCTTCATGTTCCAGGTTTCCATGGTCCTACAGTTTGGAGGTTAGTTTAGCCATGGTTTCCTTCTGCATTCTCGTACAGCCTATAATAAAGAGCTTGGCTTTTGTTTAAAACTACTTTCTGTCAACATTTCAGTTGAATTCAATTCAATTCAATTTATTTATATAGCACTCTTCACAGGAACAAAACCACAAAGTGCTTCACAGTAATATAAAAACAGAAATACATAAAATACATTAATAATCAAACATACAGCACAGATCTAATTAAAAGCCAATCTAAATAAATGAGTCTTAAGCTGCTTTTTAAAAGAATAAATACAATCAAGGCAACGTAATGATGGAGGGAGAGCATTCCACAACCTGGGGGCCAGCGCTCTAACAGATCTCCTCTGGTCTTAAAATGTGTTTGTGGGACTACCAACATTCGATTCGATGATCTCAGGCTGTGAGAGGGAGCGTGGGGTTCTAAAAGATCAGAAATGTAGGCTGGGGCATCACAATTCAAAGCTTTAAAAGTCAGTACCAAGATTTTAAAATGAATTCTGAAATGTACTGGAAGCCAGTGTAATGAACGTAACACTGGTCTAATGTGCTCTCTTTTTCGTGTCTTAGTTAAAAGCCTTGTAGCAGCAGCTGGACTGACTGGAGACGGTCAAGATTCCTTTTGCTCAAACAAAGAAAAATGTTACAATAATCTACGCGAGATGAAATAAAAGCACGAATCACCATTTCTAACTCAGATTTAGACAACAAAGTTGGCAGTTTGGAGATGTTTCTTAGCTGAAAAAGGCTGTTCCTAATTAACTGTCGAGAGTGTCTAAAGACATGGCAGAATCAAAAACAACACCGAGATACCTGAGGCTCGGCTGAACAGATGATCCAAGAGAACCAAGATGCTGTTTGATTAGAGATATCTGGCTGTCGGGGGGAACAATCAATGTTTCTGACTTCTCAGAGTTCAACTGTAAGTAGTTGTCACCAAGCCACTGTTCAATGGAAGCTAAACATTTAATTAAAGAAGACAGTTTATGGACTTCCATCGGCTTAAAAGAGCAGTAGAGCTGAATATCATCAGCTGAAACCACTCCAGAGCCAGACCGGACACACCGACTACGTCCCGGAGCCTGTTAATCAGGATGGTATGGTCAACGGTGTCAAAGGCAGATGTCCAGCAAAACCATAACTGTGAATGCTCCGGAGTCAGCTGACATCATAATGTCACTAGAGACTTTAAGTAATGCGATTTCTGTTGAGTGACTTTTACGGAAACGCGACTGAAATTTGTCATAGATTTCATGTTTTTCTAAAAAAGCAGTAAGTTGATCTGCAACTGCTTTTTCCAGAATTTTTTACAGTAATGGGAGCTTAGAGACAGGCCTATAATTCTTAAGCTGAGTTGGATCCAAACTGCTCTTTTTTAATATGGGCTCAACAACAACATGCTTACAGAACCCAGGGACCACCCCGGTTGAAAGAGAGGCATTGCATATTTCTACAATAGGCGGGCCAATGACAGAGAGCGCATTTTTAAACAGCCCAGCAGGGAGAATGTCGTTTGCACAAGTGGTAATTTTCATTTTATCCAGCAGGAGTGAAAGGTCATGTATGGTCATTGGGTTAAACACTGACAGTAAATGAGGGGGAGGTGGCCCAGAGACACAAACAGACGGTATTAAAGAACCAGTGCTCATACGGACATTATCAACTTTACCCACAAAGAAAGTCATCACTCTCAGATATAGAGGTCGCGGGTACTCGGTGGACCACGGGGGAAACAATTGAGTTCATGGAGTCAAACAGTACCTTGGAATTTCTCTTGCATGATGAGATTAACTGAGAAAAATATCCTGATCTGGCTGTTTTTATGGTTTCTTGAAGGGAAACCCAAAGCTAAGATGAAAAATAACACAGGAATGGTCACTTACTTGTACGTCCTTAACAGAGACATTGGTTATGTCTAAACCAAGAGAAAACAGTTTTTCTCTTGGCTCAGTTTTGCTTCCTTCCTGTCTCGTTATGTTGGATTAGTCCCAGCTGTGTCGCCCTCCTGTTTCCCATTCCCTTGGTACTCCCTGGTGTATTTAAGCCCTGTGTTGTCCTCTGTCCATTCCGTGTTGTACCCTGTGTTTCCCCGTGTTCCTGACAAATTCCTAATTCTCTGTTCCTGGTTAGTTTTCTAGTTTGAGTTTCATGTTTTTAGTTTTGTTTTCTTGTATTCAGTGTGAGAGTTTTTCTCAGCAAACACAGCTTCAAATTTCAGTTTGACTTTTTGTGTACAAGTGTGGGACTCGGGTCCTTCATTATTCCACAGCACAAACCATGACAATTTCAGGTGTCTCCATTTTGGTCCTTTGTCCTCATTCCACACGATCTGCCGCTGCAGACCATGACACACACATCAGTTCACGGATTTCAGGACCAACAAAATCACCTTCTTTTATCTTCACTTTTCTTGAAACCAAACTTATTTCTTAAATGTGAGAATTTATCCCAGGTGTCCGATACCTGAAGCATCATAACTAAAGCTGAATGTGCAGGAAGGAAACAAGTTTTCAGCTTTGGAGTAGCCATGAAAATTGGTTTATGTTCAGGTGAAAGAATGCCTGTTAGCCAGTGGACTCAGTCAAGTCATTTGAGAGCCAATGGCCGCCGCTCCCTGAGCCTGGTTCTGCCAGAGTTGCTTCCTGTTAAGAGGGAGTGTTTCCTTCCCGCTGTCACCAAGCCCCTGCTGATAGGGGGCTGTTGGATATTGGAGTTTTCTCTTCACTACTGTGGGGTCTTTACGTTACAGTAAAAAGTGCCTCAAGGCCACATTTGGCGTTATACAAATAAACTGAAATATTTGACTCTTTGGTTCAGATTTTATGAAGCCACGCAACATTCATGCAAACTGGGAACAACAGACAATGACTTCCACAACATCAACAGTGATGAGGCATGCAGCGAAACACTGAAAGAAAGGACCAGCAGACAAAGTTTCATGTTACTCACGCGTCACATAGAGATTGAACTTCCATCTGTTGCTGCAGCGAAAAGGCCGAGCGCTGATTTTTCCACTAAAGCTAATATTTATCGCCAAGGCTGGGGGTCATGTGTGAAGTGTTAGAGCTCGGACTGGCCTCGGACAAAAAAGCTGCTACCACACAGAGAGCGGCAAGCGGCGATGAATCATCCTCAGACACTTGGACAATCTGTTCTCAAAGGCAGCTCTGGTGTTCCCCTCAGTCAACCCCACTAAAGTAAAAGGAGTCTGTAAAGAACTCTCAGGCAGAAAGCGACAGCAGGCCTGATGACTGCAGTATAAAAAACTGCTAAAGCTGCACTTTGATTCCTGGATGGTGTGGTACTGTCCTCTCTGAACTCTGGCACACACATAAAGCTAAAATATGAAGAGGAAATAAGGAAAAAAAGCTCATTTTCTCCCACCTGGTTAGTTTCTGCCCTGATGTTGAACAAAAATGGTGGAAAGCTGCCGACTTGATGATCCTGAGAGCGTACGGCAGTGATTTAAGAGTGGAGTCATTACTGACAAGTATCAGGACTTTATTACAGCTGAAATGCAACAAGCGTGTACTGAATAGGGAGAATTATGGTGGTTCACATGTTTTCTCAGGCTGCGGATATCTTTGCTTAGCCAAGAAAAATCACAAAGAGCCGGTTAACAAGTGAATGTTCTAACCCTGAAATCACTTTATTTCTAACTGAATGCTCAAATTCACGTCTTCCTCCTGCACAGTCTGCAGTCTTTGCTGCCTGCTGCACCACTGAGCCTCCTCAGCATGTGGGAACAGTAAAATCTGACTGAACAGTAGATGTGGCTCTTCTGCTTTGGCTCCCAAATTGCTCTTCAGTTAGTATCAATCTTCTATTTTAGCCTAATTTGGCAAATATGAATGTTTGTGCTCTTGGTTAGCAATTATTTTTATGGATTTGTGGGGTTTAACCCTTTAAAGCCGGTCGGAGCAGGCACGCTCCATTTTGCGTAACTATTTTTAAATTCCTGTAGAACCGGAACCACGTGAGCTAGCGCAATAATTTTTTTTGCAGATCACGGTCACGGTTTCCTTCCACATAGCTTTGCAAAAATTGCATAAAAAGCACTTGCAGCAACAAAAACATAATATTCCAGAAAAGCTTTGCCGATCCGATCAGCTGTTCATAACACTTCCTACATTGAAATAATGTCTGCGCGAACAATCGCATGTCCGCCAAACCGGAAGTGATGTCATTTTCGCAGAAAAGGTCGTTTTTTACTTATAGGCCTTATAAGTCTACACTGGTGTTTTTAAAAGTCATGTTTGACTTCATGCTTTTCTGAATGGTTTCTGGGATGCTTAGAACTCAAATTGAACTGCTTTAAATAGTTTATTTTGATGCACATGCTGTTTTCTTTGCAAATCGTGGCTCAAGAGTTGGCAGTTCGTCTTGTAACCGGAAGGTTGCCGGTTTGAGCCCCGGCTTGGACAGTCTTGGTTGTTGTGTCCTTGGGCAAGACACTTCACCTACCGCCTACTGGTGTTGGCCAGAGGGGCCGATGGCGCGATATGGCAGCCTCGCTTCGGTCAGTCTGCCCCAGGGCAGCTGTGGCTACAACTGTGGCTGCCTCCACCAGTGTGTGAATGTGAGCGTGAATGAATAGTGGAATTGTAAAACGCTTTGGGTGCCTAGAAAAGCGCTATATAAATGCAATTTATTATTGTTATTGTTATTGTTATTATTATTGTTGTTATTATTATTATTATTATTATTATTATTATTATTATTATTATTATTATTATTATAAATTTACATTATAGGATTTATTTTCGTTTCTTCTGCAGTCCATAAAAATTGGTGTATCTCAAAAATAAAACTATGAAGACATTCAAAATTTCCTGTTGTAAACTATTTTTTGCAACTTTTTTGTATTTAAAGTCTTAAATTTCTCTAAGTAGAAATATATGTAAAAAAACAAACAAACGATTTTCAATTTTTTTGTAGTTTATTGCATTTTTTTGCAATTTATGTAGTTACTATGGACTTAATGCATACATATTATTAAAATTTGGGCTATAACAGTTGTATTGATGTATAGCAACTTGAAATGCTCCCAAAAATGGCACTACAGCATGTAAAAATATAAAGTAAGCTCTGGCGGCCTTGGTGCTATGGTAGGTCTTAAAGGGTTAAGGGCTGGACAAAAGGTTGGAAATCACTGGCTGTCTCTGCCAGCTGGTCTGAGTGTCAGAAGGGCGTGGTGCACCTGCAGCTCTTCTCCAGCTGCAGGGACAGGTAAGCAGTTCTTCTGTTCAGGTTTGTTGCTGATTTACAAAGTCTGCACTCACCAGTATCATTGAAATGCAGGTAGTTGCTGCTCCTTTTCCATCTCATTTCTTCACTTTCTCCTGACACGCTTTTCTCTCTGTCGCTATCTGGACATCCTTCCCTTTTTCATATAATGGTACGATTCCAGGTCCTTCTAGAGTGGGCTCATCCACAAACAGGCCCAAAATAAAAAAGGTCAGCGTGCACCCACAGCAACATTTACATGAAGGTCCACCTGTTCAACTGCGTTTCAATCGGCCAATCACACGACGACATCTCACTGCATTTAGGCCTGTCGACATGGTCAACCTGCTGAAGTTGAATCTGAGCATCAGAATGGGAAAGAAAGGTGGTTTAAGTGACTCTGAACGTGGCGCGGTTGGTCTGAGTGTTTGAGAAGCTGCTGATGTGCTGGGGTTTCCTACCAACCATCCACAGAAGAAAATGCCTCGTTCAGATCGGGTCAGAGAAAAGAGCTGCAGAGGGATGATCACAAATACGGGGCATGATCTGCAAACTACGCGTTTCCTCTTTCTGTGCTTTGCCTTTTTTCTCTGTGCTCCTGCAAAATGTGAAGTTGATTATAACATAGAGCAGCTTGGAGACCGCCTTCACAGCACTGGGCAGAACGATCAAACATGTTTAACCTCTGCTTGTTCACCATCAGGTGTTCGGGGGCTTCAAACTGCAGGTGTGTCGGCAGAAACAAAAAGGTAATTTGTCTTGGTTGCTCTGAAACAGTCAGAAATGTTTGGCTGTCTTACCGAGGAGATCAGCAGCTGCTTCTTCACACGCAGAGATTCTGCAGTAGACAGGACTTTGTGAACCTCACAGAACCTCCAGTGAAAGAGAGGAAAAACAAACCTCTAAACTATGCTTTCATTAGCAGGGGGGGGGGAACCTAGACCTCTGCAGCATCTTTCCTTAATACGAAGTATTTCGAAGATTTCACCAGAAACAAGAAGTAACAAAACCTGTTTTATAATAGTTTCTATTCTATTCATCCAATTTCTGCTGCTTATCCAGGTTTGGGCTGCAAGGTCAACAGTGTAAGCAGAGGTTCCCAGACTTCCCTGTCCTGAGCCACCTCTTCTAGCTCTTCAGCGGGAACACAGAGGCGTTCCCGAGCCTGGATCTGCCCTGGGGCAGCCTCCCGGTAGGACATGCCTGAAATGCTTCACCCAGGATGCCCCCAGGAGCCATCCTACCCAGAAGTGTGAACCACCTCAACTGCTGGAGAGACGTATTCTATTCTGATTGGTATATTTTTATGCTTAGACTCTAATAAAGCTGATTTCCTTGATTCACGGTTCAAAATAATCCTTTGGTCATTAAAAACTACAAACTGTAAGTAAGCTAATGTAGCCTCGTTAGCCTGCTGTTAATGTTATTCTTCTTTGTATTAGAAGAAAAACGAGCAGTTTGGATTCTTCTGTGTTGTTTTGAAATAAAACTGTGATCCAGTGTTTCTGTTTCAGGACACAGATGAATCCTCTCTGATGACAAACATCCTGTTTAAGTTACTGATTCCTAATGTGCTGATCATCTCTTCTTCATTGCTATATCACCTGTGTCTTACCTCACCCCCTTTAAATGTCGTCCTTTTGTTTTCTTAACTCTGCTGCCTTAGAGCCACAAGTCTGGCTTCTTCTTCTTTTCTGAGTTTATTGATGGTTGGCAAACAACAAATTGGTGCCATCAGCTGGTCTGGAGTTTGCAGCACATCAGAACCAGTTGAAGCAGAAACCTTCCAGTTCCTGTGAGCTACACGTCAGAGCAGAAACTCTGAGCTCACAGCGATTACTGTACAGACAGAGGTTGTTATTAGAACGAGTAAGTGTTGTACAGCAGTCAGTCACATGTTGTAAGAACAACAATTTCTATCAAACAAACTGTAGTTATATCATTTAGTCTGATTATCAGAACAAGTCAAACATTTCAGTGAAAATCATAAAAAAACTTAACTTTTCTTTGGAGCTTTCACCTCAGGCAGCTTAGAGAAGTTCAACAAACATGAAGAGAAATCTCACAACCTCCAGCACATCAGCAGAAAGTCTGAAATTTCCACCACAGACGACATTTTAAAAAGACTTTTAGATTGCCTCAGACTGATGTGACCACACGCCACAAACATCCAGAGAGTGCAGCTGAAATCAATGATTCAATGATTTTATGTATGGATACAGATGAGACTGAGGCTCCTTCAGTGTTTCAGTCAATTTGGACCAATTAAAAAAAGTGCCTTTAATTATAATCACTTTAATTTATCAGCCTACAGCATCAAATCAAATTAACCAGAACCATTTGCCCCTCCAGTCACTGAACACTTAAAGTCTCTCTGCATGAGCCGTAGTTGGCTTTCATACATTAACTTTTCAATATGTAGAACGTTTAGTTTAGTAATGGAGCTCCAACCAACAACCTGTTGAGCTGCAGTCAGTGACGTAATGGTGCCACGGTCAGTGCTCGCCTCAGTGGATCACAGAAGCTGGAGCTGATTCCAGAAAATCAGAGTTTAACCCTGAGTTGGGAAGATTTGTTGTTCCAGCTGATCCGAGTTTAACCATGTGACTCGTGGCTGGAATTGTCAGAACAGCATTTGCACTGATATGCATGATGGAATCAGACCAATAAACGCTCCGATGGTGGGTTCAGTCTTTCTCTATCATGTCTGATCTTTGTATCTATTGTTTCTGTGAAGTTCTGTTTCCTAATCAAAGTTTGGATGCTGCTGTTTCATGACTCCCGCTGAAGTTTGAAACTTTAAAAACACACAAGAATAATTCATGGAGAGCTGAGTCATATGTGCGAGTCTTTAGCTACAGTAATACAGGAACAGGGGGACACATGCTGGCATTTCTGGCTGTTGCTGGGTGAGAAAAGAGGGTGCAGAACCAAAAAACCTCCTTGTGATTGCTTTGGTTTCTTGCAGATAGCTGTGGTCACGTGGAAGATGGAGACTGGTGTGCAAACACTCACAACTACTTACTAAGTGGTTGAAAAAATATGAAAAACTGTGACACAAACTAGAAACGGTGGCCGTTCACCTTCCAAGTGAAAGATGTTCCTCACCAGTGACACCAGCGTGCTTCAACAAGTGGAACTTTTGCTTTGAGCATGAACGCTCTCGACCGCTGTTTGCAGATAAGACGATGTGGAAATCTGCAAGACATCAAAGAACTCAGCGGGCGGTTTCTGGTGCAGCGCAGCACACCTCTCATGGCCATTTGGAGAATACATATTTTTGCATAGCGACCGATGGTTGCCAGGCTGGGGGGTCACAGACTGGTCTCTGTGCCCGTGTGACTGAGGCCTAATGTGGAGGTTTGTCTGCGGTGCGGCTCTCCAGTCGGAAAGACTTCCATCGAGCATGTTGTAAAAACATGGAACGAGTTTCAAACGCTGAATGAAACTGATGTGTCGAACGATTCTGATGACATCACAATGAAAAAATGACAATTTTATTATGTGAAAAAAAGCTTTAAGTCCTCCTCCCAAACAAAAGCAAACACCAACAAAAAGACTGCTGGGTTTTATATCCTTATGTCAGAAGGCGTGGTCTCTGTAACCGTGAGAAACATACGTTTGTGGTTCTCCGGTTTGGCGCGTCTCCAGCTCCGGCGTTAGAAGTCGTGTGTGAGGTTTTGCTCGCTGATGTTGGTTTGAAGTGTGGCCAGTTTGGAGAAAGATTTTCTGTAACCTCGTTTCTGACTGTCTGCTTCTGATTCATGCCAGCTGGATCGCAGCTCTGCCAGTTACTTAATTACCAACTGCTTCATTGTTGCGGCGTATTTAACGTTCCACATGTTACGTCTTGACTTCCTGCCATCTTTGTTTTCCTGCAACATGTTTCTGAAACACATTCTAAGCAAAATGAGAAAGGAAAGCGAGGGATGGGACAGCTGATTATCTGGCAACCCAGGGCGGCCCCCCCGCAGAGCCTCCTTTCTGTTGCTGGTCGCGTGTCTGCCGGTAACTTTAATAAGGTGTTTATTTATTCGAGGGCGGCTCATAAAAAGCTCTGCCAGCATCTTTCTTTTCTCATCGGAGACAACCAAAGTGGAAACTCCCAATCAAACACTGCTGCGTCTGTCTTTTTAAGGTCAGGTCAGCGTCTCATTCACGCTGGTTGTTTTCACACAACCAATTACATATCATCCCTGGAGCCATGAAATACTACCTATTTACTTTTCATCATTTATGTTTTGGCCTCCCATTATTTCATTCGCCGCCAAAACCACTTGATTAATAATTCATGTGGCCTTTAAGTTGTCAAAAGTGACAGTGGCTCCGGTAACGTAAAACTGAGCTCGGAGCCAAACGAAGCACTTAAACGAACGAGTCATTTTACTGCAGACGCTCTCCAAGCTTTAAAGAACAACACACAAAATTAAATACCAACATGATACTGGCAGCTAACTGTGTGTGTGCTGGAAACTGTGTTTGCACTGATGCTGTGGAGCTCCATCAGCACAAAGGGTTTACCTCACAAACTCGGGAGAGTCACTGGGAATCATCCTCTGGATGTCTCTGCTGAGATGCACCTGGACCAAAGTAACGCAGAGCAGCTACAAATAAGAGCAGCTCTTAAAAAAGATAACTGACGAGGAAAAAAAACACTGTTTTGACTTCATCCTAACAGACCCGACTCTCTTACAACTTCTTACAACCTGAGGAGAAGTTGGCGTCTTCAGTGCAAACGACAGGTGTCTGCAGCATCCAAGCAAAACAATCACTGGGTCTTTTTCAGTGACACCCCTTCTGTTTGACCAAATTTCTCTTAATGACAGCAAGCGACCTCCAGTTACCACTCAAAAAGGTGTCATGGAATACCTCCTTTTCCCTGTCACTGGGACTATATCCAGTCTGGTGACATCACTCTGTATGCTGTCTGCTCAGCAAGTGGTGTAGAGAGAGGTCTGGATGATCCAGGATGGAGATCAGTGACCTCCAGCCATGGAGCCTTCCTCATCAGTTCAGCCAGTGTTGTTGTCCCGGCTCCGATGCTGCTGCAGACCACAGAGACGTTCACAGAGATCACCACAAGTGTGTGAATGAAGATCTCCAACACAGCTGAAGGAGCTCATCTTCCTCCAGTATACAGCCCATTTGTTGGCCTTCCAGTTCAGCTTGCTCTTTCACCATCGATCTGGTCTTACTAACATTCAGGAGCAGATGATGATCTCTTGCTGCCGTATTCTGCTGTGTTGCTGTGTGCTCTCATAAAAAACATGAACACTCAGAAACAAATGTGCTTGCTGGTACCATAAAGAGACAAACATTCAGAGGAATCATGTGATACATGTGAGATACTGTGATGACCTATCACAGAAAGTTCCCTCTGTGCACATCAGTCCTCATTTAATGGGTGTGACGTCCGTCCTTCAGCTCGCAGCGGACACCGGGCTCCCGAAACGCTCGGATGAACTCAATCTGGAAAGTGTGAGACTTCTGTGTTCACTTTTATCCTTTTATTTATTTTAGAGGCAGTGGTGCATGGTTAATTTCAAAGTCGCACAGCTGAAAGTCAGCGTTAAATAGCTTTCGCTTTTGAGGGCACCGAGGACACGGTTTCCTGTTAGTAAGAGTGTGAACCGGGCTGAAAATGCATCAGTTGTTTTAGGGGTGGGGTCACCCAGTGATATTTAAATAATTCAGTCTAATCAGTGCTTTTGTTAAAAACAGGGACTTCTGATTTTAACATCATTTTAAAATTCCATTATGAAATGACATTTCAATGAAAAACGTCTTTAGTTTGATGTCGAGCTGCAGACGTTCTTCTCTGTCTTCATGACTGGTGAAGTTGTGGTTTGCGTCAACGCCACATGTAGCAGGGGCGTGCACGTCAGGTCACGGCGTAGGGTTTCTGAGAGGTTTGCAGCTACGATGTGCCTACAGCACAGATTTAACACAAAGCATAAATCTCTCTTAGACAGCGGCGTTTGCCACCCGGAGCTGGATCAGGGGACATCTGTGTGGTAAAAGTGCACCTTATAAACCTGACTCCATCCGAACATGCTTACAGCTGCTGCGTCACACTCAGTGTCAGTGTGGTGGAAGAAATCCTGCTTTCAGTGCTCCTGCTACAAGTCCGTGAGTTTCTTATCAGACGTTTTGGTACATCTGTCACCTTCTGAGGTCAAACTGACCCCAAACAAAGCAATCAGGGAGCGCTACATTGTTAGGTTAAGGCTGTGTGCAGGCAGGAATGGTGGACCCATAGTGCAGACGTTCGGAGGCAAAAAGGTGAACTCAAAACAGCTTTAATGCTGAACTCAAAAAGGTAACAAAACTAAGACTTCAAACAAACTCAGGCAAGCAGACAAAACACACAGCATAATAAACGGTAGATCGCGACAGAGAGCACAGGAAAACACAGGGCTTAAATACGCAGAGGGAGTAATCAGGGAATGGGCAACAGGAGGGAAACACAGCTGGGGCAAATCAGGACTAACGAGACAAAGAAGCGTAAACTGAACACACTGAGAAAAGACAGAGACCTTCAAAGTAAAACAGGAAACACAACACAGACTGAACTTACAGACACAGACTGACTGGACACGGGGATATAGCAACTAAGGATACACAGAGACGCGAACTAGACAAGGGGATACAGCTGACAGGGGAGACAGAGCAACTAGAGACGACAGAGACATAAACCATAAGACAGAACTCAAAGAAACCAAAGACTAGAAATTATAAATAATATAACTCAAAAACCCTGGGTCAACGACCCAGGCCTCCTAACATACATATAACACACACACACACACACACACACACACACACACACACACACACACACACACACAGGAAACATGTTGTTTCTTCCACAGCCGAGCTTCCAACAGTTCTGATGCCACTACAATGACTCGCTTTGTTCTCTCTCACCATAACCACAATTACTGTGAGCCTGAACCAAACCTCAAACCAAGTCTTCACACTGAAATGACAAACATTTGCTTTATGGGTCTGTGGAGGCGTTCTGCCCGTGAAGGCGAGGCGGGTTCCCACAGAACAGTTCTTGTACAGGTTTATGTCCACACACAGCAGAAACGGGAGCTTCTGCTTCCCCCTGCTGACACATTAGGACAGACATTTCTGATCTACTTGAGATCTCCTGGTTTGCAGGGGTGTTTCGTAGGGGGGGGCTCTATGAAGACAACACATTTTCTGGGACTTGGATATCCCCACGCTCCCAGGCAACAGGCATTCTCTACTTTTCCGGTCTTTGTCTGAGGTCTTGGCCTCATCCCAGCTGATGTTCTGTGGGTTTTGTAAGACCCAGTATTTGTGTTTCAGTTTCTGGAATTATATTGTTTGATTATTGTTGTTCATGGTTTTGGTTTTCTTTAGTTCTCAGTGATCTTAGGCTACGTTCACACTGCAGGCGAAAGCGCATCAAATCCGACTTTTTTGACCCTATGCGACCCATATCCGATCATGGTATGACAGTGTGAACGGCACAAATCCGATATTTTCAAATCCGATCTGGGTCACTTTCGTATGTGGTACTGAATCCGATACATAACTGATGTTTTAGAAAGCGACTGCTGTGTGAACGGTCATGTCGCATTAAATCCGTCTTTTACATCACTGACACAAGACTAGGGATGGGTATTGATAAGATTTTCACGATTCCGATTCCATTTTCGATTCTTTTTAAAAAGGAGAACACTAAGGTCGATTAGCTTAGAACTTTGTTTTATATCTTCTCTTTGAACAAGATAGAAATTTAGGAGTAACATGGCCTTACAAACCCAACAGTGAGATCTTAAGAGATCCACAGCCTACGGCTCTTCAATGGGGTGTCACAGGGTCCCCGGGAAAAAAAAATGTAAATGTAAAATAATAAAATAAATATTCTTCTGTAGCAATAACAAAGTATAACATAAATTATTCTGTAGCAATTACACAAGAATGTCCAGTAATGTCCCTGCCTACGATTAAACACATTCACTTACCGAAAATCGGGGCAAATGGGTGCAAGCCTTTGACCACAAACACTGCTCGGTGACATTCGTCTATCCTGGCCTGAAAGGAGACGCTAACGGTAGACTGCAGCGAGAACTGCCAGCCAGACTCTGTCTGTCTCATCATGGTCACCTAAATGCACAGTAATGGCAGGTTTTGTAATAAGGCAGATCGCGCTAACATAATATGCACTGTTAGCTGATTATTTACCTGCCGCATTAATGGGAGATGATGTGCAAACGTTACCGCTGCTGCTGGGTTGAGATTCACGAGTCCGGAGCGGAATTAAAAACACGACATTCATTTAAGGTCATCGTGTGTTTTGTGAGCAAATGCTTTTGCATATTCGTAGTGTTTCCTCCTTTAAATGAAATATCTACTTTGCAAGTATTGCAAGTTGCCCTGTTGTCATCCGTTCTCGTAAAGTATAACCAAACTTTTGAGCGTTTGAGCCGCTTAGGCGCCCTGCCAGGTAAATGACGCTCCGCAACGTGGTGACGTCATTCGGGGCGACTGGAATCGATACGGGAATCGTTTGCAAAAATGGCAAACAATTCCAAGGAATTGAAACAGTGGGAACCGGTTCTCAACAGCGCTTTTAAAGACCTTCTATGACTCTGTGGTGGCATCCATCATTTTTTACAGTGTTGTATGTTGGAGCAGCAGTTTATCGGCAGCTGAGAGGAAGAGGTTGGATAAACTCATCAGGAAGGCCAGCTCTGTTCTGGGATGCACCCTGAACCCAGTGCAGGTGGTGGGAGACAGAAGGACTCTGGCCAAAATAACATCTCTGATGGACAGAGTCTCCCACCCCATGCATGGAAATGTTGCTGAACTGCAGAGCTCCTTCAGTGACAGACTGCTGCATCCTCGATGCATGAAGGAGCGTTTCCGCAGGTCCTTCCTCCCTGCAGCTGTCAGACTGTACAATCAGAACTGCTCCCAACAAACATAGATGTTTACATCTGCGCTGTAACTGCAATAAGTTAATCAACCGATTCGCACTACAACCTGGTTTGCCTCTTATCTGTAGTTATATTTATTTAATTTAATAACTGTACAGTACTCTGTATATAGTAACCATTGTCCTTAATGTAAATATGTAAGAAAAACTGTGTATGTTTCTGTTCTGTGTCCTGTGTACTGTTTGTTTGTATATGTGTCTTTCTGGCTGCTGTTACAACCAAATTTCCCCTTGTGGGACAATTAAAGGATTATTCTATTCTATTCTATTCAACAAGAACCGGGTTTTGATACCCATCCCTACACAAGACAGATGTCAATTATCAGCGCCAGAGAAGACATCGCGAACGCTTCCTGTGTAGATGTTAGTGAAACTGTTGGGAAGGCAACTTTGTAGAAACGTGAACATTTTATTTGTACTGTATAATCTGCAGATTCTGACAGAAATCTGCAGATTATGCTTTGAAGCACCGCTCCTCTCTAAAACTGCAATAAGGATCATTATTAGGCCATATGTAAATAACAAAATAACTTTATAACTTAGAGCAAAATTGGGAAACGTAAAGTCAGAAACAAGACTTTATATTAAGGGCCATCAGTCAAACAATACTGTTTGCTCTGGTTCTAAACAGAGCGCGTTGTGTGTGACGTCTTCTTTTGCGCATGTGGGCCGCTTTGTGCGTTCACACTAGAGCGCGTTTGCTGTCACATTTTATTTGTAGTGTGAACAAGCAGACAAAAAAATCGGATTTGATCAGCCATAGCCATAGTCCTCTCTCCCTTAGTGTTTATATCAGCCTGTGTTCGTTCATCTCCTGTGTCTCCCCAGTCAGTCGTGTCTCCATGCCTGTCTCCCATCTCCTGTTTCCTGTTTTATTTTGATAGTCCCTGTCCTGTGTGCAGTGTATCTAGTTTAGCTTGCCTCGTTACGTCTGATTTGTCCCAGCTGTGTTCCCACCTGTTCCCCGTCCTCTCGTTGTATTTCTCTTTCCGTTGTCGAGTTTTTAACCCTTCTGTAACCATCATACCTCCTCAGTGTTGTGTGTTTTTGGTAGTTTTCTGTTACAGTTTTCATGTTTCTAGTTCCTTGTTTAGTTTTCCTGTATTAAGTCTGGAGTTTTCCCAGCAAATAAAGCTGCAGTTATAGGTTTACTTTTCCATGTTATTTGAATTTAGGGAAAATGAGATTTATTTACAACAAAATCAAATGGCTATCTTTTCATAAATATTTTCTTTGTGTCCTGGAATCAGCTGTAATTTGCAAGTTAATATATTTGGTTATCAGCAACCATTCTACTGCATAAGTAGAGCGAGGAGCTTTATTGTGAAAGGCAGGGACATCGTAGGAGTTCATCCCTGTTTTCATAGCAGTCACACATCCCTCTCTGAGAGTAGGAGGGGCGTGACAGCACAACACGTTACAGCATCCACCATTTTGGTTTGGCGCGTGAATCAGCAGCAGCTTCACCTTCATCCACCACAACCAGCTGCTTCTTCTACACACATGGAGGCTTCTGCTGGGATGTAACATCTGCTGGAGTTACTGTTTGGAAACAGGGAGGACGTCCTGTCCCAAATGCTTAACCAACCAATCAGCACGCATTAGCTGAATGCTAGTGTTTTATGGGTAAAATTAGCTTCACGGTGGTGTTAAAACAGCAACATTGCTGGGTTGGTGAAAAATAAAATAAAATGATGAGGACTGAGGACTACCTCGCAGCGCCCCCTGTGGCAGCCCCAGCTGAACTGCAGCCAACTTTTACACAACAGGATTAACAAGAAGCGGAATGGCTCCCCTACACCGGCTCTGCCTTTGGTGTGAGATTACTCAGAAGGTGACGAGCCTGCAGGAACACTGTGGCGTGTTTGTTTTAGGGTCCTTTCCACCCCAGGAAAGTCACAGCAGTGTGCGATACCACCGAAGAGAACAGTGGGAGAGGCACGATATCACACAGAGGCAGGGTCACACGAGGGAAGCAAATCAGACATGCTCTGCACACTCACGGAGAATAAAAGGGAGTGACAGCAGCAGGATGGGAACACTGAGCTGAGAAAACACTGAAGCTTTATTGACTAATTGCAGCTAAACGCAGTGAGGGTTGATCCAAAAGGTGGAAAACATGATGAAAGAATGATTCCACCTGACAGGACGCTGCGGGGAGCGTTGCATAAGATGCCAGGCAGATAAGAACACGCCGAGCTTCCTGTCAGGTTCCTTCCTGCATACCTGGAATAAAGAGCTGGGCAAAAGCCAAATAAATAAAACATAAAACACTTGCATCAGGTTTGTCCTTTTGCATGAATCTGTAATGGTCAGACCTTCTGATTTTCCTTATAATAGAATTTATTTCTGTCCCCTCAGCCTGTCACGTGACAGCAGGCATGAGAGTGTATGGAGCCGTTCATAAGTTCATCATACAGCTGTTACATTCACATGAGTGAGCTCCTTTTTCAGTAATCACTCACTAATGATTTTTACTCCACAAACATCTGCTCATAAGAGCGGTAAGCTTCAGTAAAACTTCACATAAGACCAAACGCTCCACTGCGGTGGAAAATATGGAGGCAGCGTCTCTCAGGTGGGTTTATTTTCCCTAAATTTGCCTTTGAGGTCCGTTAATGTCACAGAAGAGGCAAAAAATCATCTGAATTTAAATGCAGAAAGAAAGAATTAAAGGTATAAAGTTGAGTGAAAACAGAAGCGTGGGCAGCAGCTTCAAAAAGACCAGACGCTGCCTGTATCTCTGCAGTCAATATCAGCAATCAGACTTCATTACAGACGCAGCGTGGTGCCAGGAGCAGGGCGAGAAGTGTTCTGTAAGCAGGCTTTGTGCTGTTTTCTGCTCTGTGCTCTGCTTCATGATCAGCTTCTTAATGCTGCTGCTGCTGCTCGCCATTGTGCAGGCTGTTGGGTGGCATCTGTGCAAACTGCCCTTTAATTCTTGATATGTTTAAGAGCCTTTCAGTTATGGAAACGAGTCGGTGAGCTTTTGATCTTTCTGCATCTTAATCCTCCGTTATTGCTGCATTCATGGCTCTGTGTGTTGGTCCCTGTGGGTCTCCATGTTGTAGTTGTACAGGTGAGCCGGTGAGAAGTGTCCAGGACAGGATAGTTAACCTGAACAGGTCTAATTTCACCTCAGTAATGGTTTCCCAAAGTTAACTGTAGTGAAATATCCATGCTTCATTCATAACATAAAAAGTTCTCTGCCAACGGGAATCCATCCATTTATGTAGTTAACCAACCACAGCTGATAACCAGAAACTGTGAGTGACTGTAGTGAAAAAGAAACACCTGTCTCAAACAAATGTTTTGGAGAAGGTCAGAGAGACTGATGTGAGCATGGCGAGGTAGAAGTGGAACTTGGAAAGCAAACAGAAGTTCTTAGAGGAGCTTGCCATAAGCTGATGGAGCAGCAACACTCATAAAATATCAGATGAAATAAATTCAACAGTCAAGACAAAGCAGAAGGAAAACTGATGGCATGTCAGACACAGACATTTGCACAGGTCACTACTTTCGTTGCCTGGCTGGTACGAGGTTGCAGGCCAAAGAGCGAGCTTCACCAAAAGCTTCCTTATGATTATTTGGCCGCTAGGAGACCGTCGTGGTCGCCCATGGTTCATATGCAAACTACCTGCTGAGAGGCAGTAAATCTGTGGAGAGTGCAAAGCAAACTGGAATGGAGGTCGTTCACCTTCAAAGTAAAGCTGAGAAAGATAAGGAAGTAAACAGTCATTTATCAGGTCTGCGCGTTCCTTCAGTTCCAAAAAATCAAACTCTAAGAGTAAAACTGCATGATGATGACGTGTTCATCTAATGACCTCGTCTGTGCAGAGCAAGTGTGACATCAGGAGCATGAACTCATGCTATCCAGCTGTAAACGAGCTAAACATCATAACCAACAATGATCTGGCATATTCAGTCTAAATGAAGTGTAAGACCTGCACAACATGGCTTCATCTTCTGCACACATGAAGTAGGAATCACTCAGCGTGTGAAACTGACCTCAGCGCAGTCCAAGTTTAGGCCTGTAAACACTTTAAAAAGAAACCATGCACGTACAGTTGTGACCAATTAGCTAGAGACACCAACCCAAACACCCCACCACCCTCCACTCGCAATACCCCACAGCCCACTTCACCCACCTCCTCTCCGCTGGCACATCAATAGGAAATCGATGGCTGTCTGGGAGAGACGGGGCCAGAGGTGGCAGCAGCAAAGCTATTGCTCCACCTGCTGACTGCGGCATGCCTGGAATACCAAGACCAAGGGTGAAGGAGGAAGGGGAGCAGAAAAGATAAGAGTGGAAGAGTTGGGGAGGGGGGCTTATTGACTGAAGAGGATATACTGTACAAGGAGCAGGGATTATCCCTCTCTTAGATGACTTCGTCTCCATGTCTCGTTCCGACTGTTTGTCTTTCAGTCCCTCTCGCTTGCTGTGTCTCCACCACTGATGGGGGTATTGGAATTAGATAGTATCATGCAGGGATCGCTGCAATCTTTCTCTCCTTCACAACTAAAGAAGGCGGGAAGGACAGTGGTGGAGAGGAAAGGAAGAGATAAGGGAGAAGATAAAGATGAGGTGGCAAAAGGTGAAGTGGTTGATACCAGAGGTGTGGGGAGGTGGTGGGTACAACGGTCAAGGTGATGAGGAAGAAATGAAGGATGGAAGGGAGGGAGCAAGGATGTAGCGAAGATGATGACAAAGACAATAACGTGGAAAGGAGGAGAACCCAGATACGACGACTGCTTGGTCCAAGAGTGGCTCACAACTGCAGGTTTTATGAGCCGCTTTAGAGTTTTACACAGGTCACCTTTCAGGAATATTTGTGACCATTCACCAATGCTGTAACTGAGCCCGGTGCCACAAGTATCCCAGATTTGTCCTAAATATGTCTTCTATCAGGGGAATGATGGCGAAGGCCTTTTCAGGGTCAAACAGTTACAAACAGTCAAAGGTCTTTCAGCTCAGTGTTTCCCAGGTCTTCAAAGACTACGAACTAAACAGCAGCCATGTTTGGAGGCTTAGTGATGATTGTGTGCTACCTGGTGGTTAGCTACAGAACTATGGAATATGAAAGCACATCAGCACAGGAAGATGGAGGAAGAGTGCTAAACTGTTCACAGTAAAAGTTCGTGTTGAGGGTCACTGATGAGCAGAGACAAACACCTTCGTATGACAGGAACAGGATGCAGACCAAACAAAGTCCTGATCCTCAGCTTCATGTCCTCAGAGACACATTCTGTTTGAGGTGTCGGGGACGCTGTGAGCTGACGGCCTGCAGTTAGACTGTGAGATCTGAACAACAAAGCGTGAAGACGTGCTGCAGGTGAACAGAGCTGATGAACAGCTGGAGAAATGGAGAATGACCGCTCGCCTAAACGCAGGAGACGCCCGGACCTGGACGCGGGGTCGATACGTCATCACTTAACAAGCAGATTGAAAGAGGCAGAGAGGAATGGATGGACAAGGAATAAGTGATGAGTTAGGTGTTTAAAGAAGACAGTAATGAAATACCTGCAATAGGACACACCAGAAGGAAAGCTGTGATGTAAGAGAGGAAAAAAGGTGAGGGGAAAGAGGAAGAAGGAAGATAAAACCTGCAGAGGCATGAAGAAGAAGAAGTGCAGGAGAGAAAGGAGAAAAAGCAGCATACTGCAGCATTATCACCTGATTTTCCACCCGCGTGCAGCCAGACCTCAAGCTTTAATTTGTTTTTCCAGCGAATTCTCAGAAGAGTTGGGAGGATTACAACCATGCAAGCATATCAATTGGCTTCCATGTTGTTAATGATGGAGAGGAAAAAGCTTAGAGAGCTCTAATGTAGCATTACTATTTTACTGTAATGACAGAAACAAGCCCAGTGGATGTAATGGATTTGCTTTTGATGGCGACTAATGGAAATTCCCTAAAACTTGGGGAAATGAGCACTTCAGGGTTATTTCTCCAAAGCGCGCTTTTTTTCCACACCACCACACGTGAGTCTGCTGCACATCAGCAGATATCGGGGGGCTAAAGTTTCACAGGCAGCTTGAAAGCATCTATCAAATTATGTGCTGCTTCTTTTGATCTGGTTTACCGAAGCGCGGACGTTGTGCAGCTCTCCATGTGTGGTGCGAAGGTGAGCGTTTGTGGAGGAGAACCTGAGCTGCATAATGCAGAGAAGCGCTTCAGGCTCTGAGCAGGTGAGCCGAGCACGTCTGTGTTTAACAAGCAGATCTTTTCTATCAATCATGTAACCCATTTACTTCCAGCCCTTCTTTACCCGTTCAGCACTGATCAGACTGAATGCACTGACTCTGCACTTACACTTTAGCACTCAATAATTTACAACTTCACCTCCAAACTTAACAGGACCGGGCCAAAGAGGAGCTTAACCCTGCTGCTTTAAAAGCACCCCGTCAGCACTTCGGCCCTGTTAGCAATCTCAGGCAGCGTCGCAGCTGCAGGAAATCCAGATGTGATTTCTCCTTTTTCTCACCCACACCAATGCTTCCTCTTTTCTGTGCTTCAACAATGACTGATGGCCTGACTGACCAAGAGGAAGGTCATCAGAACAGGTTAACGTCATTGCGAGGAAGGAAAACTCAAAGGAGGATCTAACTTTCAAAATAAAACAATTCACTTTTATTTATATGGCACCAAATCCACAGAGGCTTCAAGGCAAAACAGAAACACAAGAACAGGAAGTAAACTGAACCATAGACCAAGAATAAATTCACACAAACAGATCCACCCCCGAGAACATTTAGAAAAAAGCCCGAGTGTAACAGTCTAAGGAGCTTGGAAAGAAGTGAGTGTAGCAATAAAAATCCAACAGTCAATATTCAGGAACAGCAAGAACAAAGAGGAGAAAAGCTCAGGATAATTACAGCAGAAGAACCGGCGCCACAAAGACCGGGACTTCAGATGGTTGCTTGTGTCCATGGTGGTTAGTTCTGGTTTGCTCCACCCAAGAAAAGTAATCCAACCCTCTGCCATCACTCGTCTTCCTCACAACCAATCAGGGCGTTTCCTGCATTAAGCGCTCAATATTCCCACAGCTGTATGCACGATGTGAAAGTTCCCGCTGATAAAAGTTTTTAAATCATGTGTGTTTCACAGCACAGCGATGAGCCTGACACCACATTTATGCCTCAGCATGCAAACTGGGAACAAGTGAAGAAGTGGGTGTAGGTGATGAAGGCCTGGACCGTATGTATCAACAGATTCTGGTGAGCGGAACATCAAGTGAGCCGAGTATCTAGTCAAACGCAAACATCCCAGAAAAATGAATGTTTGTCATGAAGTTAAACTGTATTTGATATTTCTGCAGGAGGTTTACGCTCCTGCATCGACTGAACGACGATGCAGACACCGTGCAGCACTTCCTGCGTAGCCTCCATGTTAGTCACTTATAAACATCGGAGTTTAAGAGCGCTTCAGCAAGAATCCTTCTCACTCGCTGCAACTCGACCCAGCGTTCATTTGAATAAAGATTTGACAGTTTTGTGGAAAAATATGAATTACTGACAGATAGTCAGTATGGGTTCAGAAGCAACAGATCAACAGCTTTGGCAGTGATAGATTTAATGGGAGAGATAACGGAATGTATGGATAATAAGAGGTATGCGCTCGGAGTTTTCTTAGATCTAAAGAAGGCGTTTGATACTGTTAATCATGAAATTCTAATAACAAAATTGGAAAGGTACGGGTTTAGGGGAGTGGTTTTGGACTGGTTAAAAAGCTATGTAGGGAATAGGCAACAATATGTACAAATAAATGAATATAAATCTAATTTGATGGATATAGCTTGTGGAGTACCTCAAGGTTCAGTATTGGGTCCAAAAATGTTTATAATGTACATAAATGATATCTGCAGAGTCTCCCAGAATTTAAAGTTTGTAATATTTGCAGATGACTCAAATATATTTTGTTCAGGTGTGGAATTGCCACAGGTTTTGGAGATGATCACACAGGAATTAACAATATTAAAGAAGTGGTTTGATATAAATAAATTATCATTGAATCTAGATAAAAAACCAAATTTATGTTATTTGGAAACCAAAAGAAAAACATCAAAGTAGAAATATGTGTTGACAATGTATATTTAGAAAGAGTAAATTAAATAAAATTTCTTGGGGTGATCATTGACCACAAGCTCTGTTGGAAACCACATATTACTTATGTTCAGGGGAAACTGGCACAAGGCATTGCCGTCCTGGGGAAAGCAAAGCATATGTTGGATCAGAAAGCACTGCACATATTATACTGTGCTTTACTACTGCCATATATCAGCTACTGTGTAGAGGTCTGGGGAAACACATACAAAAGTAATACACAAACAATAACTATAATACAGAAAAGGGCCATTAGATTAATAAATAATGCAGGGTACAGGGATCATACAAATGGACTATTTTTCAAAATGCAAGCTATTAAATTCCAAGACTTGGTGAAGCTTAAAACAGCGCAAATAATGTATAAAGTAAGAAATAAAATGCTTCCAAAAGAAATCTGTGAATTGTTCATAGAAAGAGAAGGTGGGTATAACTTAAGAGGGAAATGGAATTTAAAAATACAAAGTGCTAGAACAACTTTAAAAACTATGTCTATCTCAGTTGCAGGAGTTAAATTATGGAACAGTCTAACAGAAGAAATGAAAGAAAGTAAAAACATACACCAATTTAAATTAAAATATAAAAACCTAATTTTAAATAAGTATAAGAATGAAGAAAACAGGGTTAACCCAGGACGGTGATGTTGCTGGAAATGGTGTTGTGGTTCTTTTTTGGGGGGTTTTGTTTGTTTGTTTTTCCATAACTTGTGAATCTGCAAATTTACACATTCTCTATTTTTCATATGAAAGAAACTATACTGTGGTGGGGCTTGCTTATTTCTAGTTTTTGTTTTATGTATGTTTGTTTTGTTTTGCTTTACTTTTGTTTCATATGTTGTTTGTTTAATTTAAGACTAAAAGAAAATTAAATGAATGAGAGGTAAAACTTGAGGGGGTAGGGACAAATAAGTAAATACTTCTGCCTACTCCTTTTCAAACAAATAATGAAATGATATTTTGTAATGATTGTGAAGGCACATGTTTGAAATGTTTGAAATAAAATGAACTGAACTGAACTGAACTGAACTATGGACGTGATGCCTTCACTTCCAGCACAGATTTGTCGCTTCTGGGAATGTGTGTGTGTGTGTGTGTGTGTGTGTGTGTGTGTGTGTGTGTGTGTGTGTGTGTGTGTGTGTGTGTGTGTGTGTTAGATGAGGCACTCGAGGGAGACAGGAGGCCCTTCATTAGCTGTCTAATTATTGTGGAGATGTGTGACAGAGAGGAGGCTGAAGAGAGGGATATGAGAGAAGGAGATAAACCGAGCTTTGAATGCCTTTTCAGAATGTGCTCCTCCACCGTCTGGGTAAATAGTCCCATTATCCAGGTACCTTTTGGTGATATTCAAACAGGAAAGACAGACAAACAGCAGCTCCCAATAAATACACGATGCCACCCTTAAAAACAGGCACCATTTATTAAAGAGCTGCATGATATAAAAATGTAGCAGTAATATATGAATAAAGTAAGCTAGCACACATTTTTCATGTTTTTATTGCTAGTATATGAGCAGATTTTAGCTTGTTGTGAGCGTCTGACTCTGTCGTTGCTTCGAGTAACCTGTGGACTCATTTTTTTGTGAAAGACTTGAATTTTCCACTAAAATCCGAAGATGTGACGTTTATGCTCCGGCTGCCTCAGGGCCGCTTTGTCCAACAAACTATGGACATAATTAGATATGAGGCAGCATTAGGAAGCAACCAGGCTAACGTTAGCCTCCATTCTCTTGTGCTTATCCTTGTCTGAGTCTACCACAGGTGAGAGGCGGGGTTACTCTGAGCGTGTCACCAATCTGACGCAGGGCTAACACGGAGAGACTAAGGTTAGTATGCTAGCTGTAAATGAGCAGCACAGCATGTCTTTGAGATTGGTAGCTTCATCTCATATCTTCAGGTGTAGTTATACTGACACTCAGGTATACAGCATATACACTGATCTCTCAGCTGTTTACATCATGCATGACATATAGAACATAGAGCCGAGCAGCAGTGCAGTGCATGACAGTCCATTAACAGTCACGGGTGTAATTAACACCACGGACCTTCTGACTTCCTGCGGCGCTCCTCTCATGAACCGTTTGGCTAGTTCTGGTTCATTTTTAGGTTCTGCTCTGAAGGTCTGCACACTATGACCAGGCTTTCAGAGGTCATTGAGCATTTTCATTGAGGAGGCCATAAGTACTACTATGACTGAAGTACTTTACAGTGCTTCATTTCTCCTGCATTAGATGTGGTAGAATTGCTGTTGAGAGCTTTTAGTGCAGGTTCGATGAGTCACTGACTCATTGTTATGAGGATGTTAGTCACTCTCCAATTTACAGTTTTGGTTTGGTGGAAGTAAAAACTGTCGGTTTTGCCAGAGACTTTGAAGGAGATGTATTGTATCCCCTCGCAGAGAGCCTGCTTTTTCATTTCGTTCGCAAAGTTATGACTGAACAGTTTTTCTTCCTCTGCAGTTCAAGAATAAATATGAATCCAGTTGCTAACCAACAGATCTTTAAATGCACTTTTTTATTTCCCTGTGCTGTTTACTTAAAACACTTTTCAAACCAAATACTAATTTTTCACTTCCTGTGAAGCTCATAAATAAATACAAATGATTTCCTTGTGTTTTATTTATGCACATAGATTTATTTGAAGAAGCTCTGACGAGGCGAGTCACGATGCTAAATGAACTTCCATCCAGCTTCTTCAGCGTGTACTCTGATCCATTTTCTCTGTCAAGGTCCGGACATGTCTCCTTTTCCTTTTCCTCTCTTCCCTCTCAGGTGGAGTTTTCTTTCCTGCTCTTCCACCACCGCACCACCTCTCCATCGTCTCATTTACTTCAGTACTTAAGGACCAGCTCACACCTCCACTCTATGGCCGTCTGTGGTTTGTTGGGTAATCAGGTGCTTGCGCTTACCTGGTCACTCATTTTATGGTCTTTTGTCGATGAAATCTTCTGAGTCAGTGGAACACAGAGAGGTCGTGCTCTTTTCTGGATGGCTTACCCGAGTTTATCAAGGCTGTAAAGATTATTTAACAGATTCACCAAACTCATACACACACCGTCACTTTTTTCCACCTAGTAAGGACTGCATCACCAACTCCAACCACAGGTCTAATTCCACAACTTCACTCTGAGGAATGGGATGGGAGTTTTTCCAGCAAGCACAAACAAGGACACGTTTTACCTGCTCTGAGCCCTCCCCTGTTCAATGCAGCCTGGTTTTGCCAGCAATTTCTTCCTGTTAAACGGGGTTTTTCCTTCCCACTGTCGCCAAGTTCTTTCTCACAGGGGTCGTCTGCTTGTTAGGGGTTTCTCTGTATCGTTGTAAGATCTTTATCTTGCAAATAAAGTGCCTTGAGGCAACTAATATTGAATTGAATTGATTGTACCCCTTCTGACCATACATAGAATACACAAACATAACATTGGAAAGACGGGTCAAAGAGGTACGAAAAAACAATGGAAATACACAATACATTCAATTCGACTGAAGCGAACCATGCTGAGAAGCAAAGCATCACGTCTCACGAAGAAAATGAGTTAATATTTTTACTAACAAACCTGTAGTTTAGCCGATGTGTTTGAGCATGTTTTACCATCACCTGCTGGTAGTACAGGCACATTACATCCGATCAAACAGTAAAAACAACAGTAAAGGCATATTTATCAGAAGGAGTACAGAAACTAAACATGTCATGATTTTTTAATATCTGAAGACCCAAAATCCAGAAAAAGCATCTAATAGTTTCATCAGACTAACTCAGATAAAACTCTATTCTACTTGAAAACAAGAAGAGCCTGCAAAGAAAACACATTGGATGATTGTGCAAAAGCCCAGATTGTGTTTTCTAACTCTCTGTAATATCTGTGGCAGGGTCACTGTGGGACAGGGTTTGGTACGGGTGTATGGTTATGGTGGAACATCTGAAGCTCCTGCTTAAAGCTCACTGAACAGGTTTAAATTGCAGGTCTGTGACTGAACAAAAGTTTCATCCACTATTTTGACTTTCCAACTTTCTACATATCATCCATATGGATGTAATTTAGGAGATACTGGGCCAATCACAGCTGGCAGCCTTTGCCTACAGGTGTCACAGCAGTAAAATATATACATTCACCACCATCTTGGCTCATTTTAAAGAGGTTAAAAAAGCTAATAACACCAAATGTTCCATCAGCACAGCAGTAGAATCAGTTTATACGCTGCAGTGAAATGAGGACAGTAATCAACACCTTCCAGTGCTGCAACCTTTGCCAGCCGATGTGCAAACTGAGAGTGTGTGTGTGGGTAAAATGGAAGGAGAGCGTCTGTGGGAAGACGGCCAACCATGACTGTTTGTGCAGTCCTGGAGGACAAAAACACACAAAAGTGCGCACAAAGTAGGAAACTTTCAGGAAGTCCCTTCTTATTAACAGAGGAGAATATCAGAAAACATCCACAAGATATCCCAAAACACACATCACAGCTCACAAACATCAACTGCATCCAAAAACAAGGAGGGACTCAAACACTGTGCAATATTTAATTTACATGCAATCAAACACACTGTAAATATATCACCCTCTTTATGTATATAGTGCTGCAGAGCTGGGCACCTTACCCCCGTTTTTTCTACATGTCTGCACTGGGTAGGAGTTGCTCTGAATCTCACTGTACATGTGTATTTTCACAATAAAAGGCATTCTATTCTATTCTATTCTATTCTAACACAACAACCTGAAAGACCGAGGAAGTAAGGAAAGACTACACAAACCAGAGAGCAGGATAATAAAGCCTGTGTGAACTCAGTCAAGACGATAATGAAGGCAGGAAGAGAAACAAAGAAGGCCACTAACACACAGGATCACTCTTCAAAATAAAGCAAGAAGTAAATGCAAAAAATCACACAAAGAATAAACTTTCCAGAGATGCACAGTGTCTGCAAAGTGTCTGCAGACAGAGTCGGTAATACTAAGGCTCAGTTTCAAGAGAAAGACCACGATAAAAAACAACACCATCAGTATGTGTGTGTGTGTGTGTGTGTGTGTGTGTGTGTGTGTGTGTGTGTGTGTGTGTGTGTGTGTGTTATCAGAAAATCATTAATGAATATTGTTTTGGAAGACAGACGTCTCCACATTGGTGTTTTGATGATCGCAGTGTTGGTATTTGTGCTAAGCTGTCAGCTGTTAGCGTCACTCAGACACAGATACCTGCTGATTGGTGCTCAGTAACATCCAGAAAACAGAATATGAGGATTTCACCCAAACTGGATCTCAGACTTCGTGGACAGTTTGTACACATAACCTCGCAGCAGCCACATTATTAATCATTTTCAATAAAATACTCCAAAAGGCTCCAACCAGCAGACAACCAGCAGCTACAGCCGCCTGTGTCAGCTGTGAAGTTGGACCTTTTAACATGGAAGTCTGTGAGCAGGGACTCACTGCTGGAGCCTCTGCTGGACATTAGAGGAACTGCAGGTTTAGCTTCATGTTTCAGCCACAGAGGTTGCTGCTTGGTTCCTTATTTCACCAGGCAGATGTTGTGGCCACTCAAAAATAAAAATACAGCATTTGGGGGCATTTTTGAGACAACTGATGAATGTTGGCATCATAAGGTTTGGTGCTTCCAACTTAGTTTAGGGTTAAGAAAAAACCAACCAGATGGCACCCTGTATTTAAATGTAGTTTTGGCTGCCACGGCAGATTTTCCTAGCCACACCTGTGACCTCTGAGGCTGGGTTTGTATCTCTGGCTGGTGTTGATCTGGTGTAACTGAGCCACATCAATGGGATCACTGGGAACTGAAACAAGCTGGAGTGGCAGGATCTGAATAAACAGCTGTTACTGCAAAAAAGAATCTGACGGAAAGAATGAGAGATAAATAAAAACAAAAGATTGGTGTCATATGTGTTTCGTGTTACAGAGAGGTCGGGTCACAGTAGAACAGGCCTGGGATGCACTTCTGTACAATTTGTACCACAAGATGGAGCCGTGAGCAAATGTAACCTTTATTTAACTTCAGCAACACATTCTCAGTGACAGTGGTGGCAGAAAGAGAAAAGCTCCTGATGGAACGGGGCTAAAAATAAATATCCAAAGTTTAACAGCAGCACATGTGTGAAAATATTTCACTTTTAAAAGCCTGCCCCCTGGTGGTGCAGGGTTTGACCCTCTGCAAAAAATAACTCCAAGTTTCTTTGAAAAAAATTAAAGGATGTTTTTTTTTCCTGTTTTAAAGACTCTGATCACTAAAACAGATCTTTGATGATCTCAACTTCCTGTTTCTCCATGCTTGTTTTTTTATTCATCCTTTCACTCTTCTCACAAGAGGATGAAGAAGACTGTCACACTGTCAATCTTCAGTGCAGTGCTAGCTGGGAACGTTTCTTCACAACAATATGTCACTCAGCGAGAGAGAGGGGTGAGGAAGATTGGAGGGTAGGAAAAGAAATAGTGAGGCAAAAAAAGAGAGCGAGGAGAGGGCACAAAGAGATGAAGAGGGGAGATGGAAGCAAGCGACTGAGTGAGGAGACGGGAAAGGCTGGGGGAGAAATGAAAGATGACCCGGGGGAATGAGGAGAGAGTGAGGACAGACACATGGACCGACAGACGTCACATGACAGCTAACTCTGTGACAGCAAGTCAACCAAGCTTGTGTGCATATTAGAGCGCTGCTGGTCATAAATCATACATTTCACCCTGTGAAAACTGTCTCAGGCTGCTCGGTCACAGACAGGCGGAGACAGAATAAACCTGTTTGGGGTATTTCCCTCTGCAGTCGTTTAGATTTGTTCTGTGCTGCGCTATTGCTGCTGCAGAGCCCAGCACTTCTTTCAACTCCAGTAAAACACCCAGAGTGACTGCTCTACGAGGTGTAGCAATAAAGTTTACCCTCTGCTAACCCAAACCCTGCTCTGCACGCTGGGAAAGCTGCACCAAACATTGCTAGCAAACAGTGCTTTGCAGTATCACGCTAAAGCTAATGTTGGAATCCCAAGTATCTATTGAAATGATCAAAATCATAAACTGTGTACATTTTTGCCGTTCTACATACTATTTCACATAGTTGTATATATATCATTGTAACATCATAAAATATCTAAAAAGTGTCCACAACCTCAAAATCATGTGTTTTTTGTCAGCTTCAGACTATGTTTTTGTTTACTTGCATCAGACGGTCTGTACAGTCCACTTAGCTGCAGCGTTAGTATTAAAGTTGTATGTATGTAGTTTGAAATGCTGCGTCGTACCGACTCGAAATTACACCGTGAGGCTAAAAACTTGATCTTAAGGATGTGTCGCAGATAAACAGAACTGATAGCATATGGGAGAGTCTGAGCACGAAAGAGTGTTTTGGAGATCATTTGTTAAAAACAGGGCTAATATTTCAGCAGAGATTTACGTAGTTAAAGAACGAGGTCGCAGACACAAGTGTGAAGAAGTCTGACTCAGAGTACTCCTTCACATCAGAGGGAGCCAGCTGAGGTGGCTGATTGGTTATCTGATCTGACTGAAATGTCGCTGGGAAATAGAAGCTGTAGAACATCCTGCTTACCCCGTGTGACTCCACGTAAGCTGAAGGGATGGATGGAAAGTCGGAGAGGACGGGACAGAACAGCTGTTTTTGTGCTGGGTCAAAGTGGAAAAGAAGAGCATGAAGGGGCTGCCGAGGCACCGGAGGCCTCTTCGGGATCGCTGAGAGTTTCCAACGGTGGGAGATAAAATCTGAAACTTTCTACCAGCACAGCTACATCGCTCCGAGGCGTCAGAGAGAGAAAGGAACAAACCAAATTGAGTCCTCTGGAATTAATTTGAATTTTGCAGACATGTCCCTTCTACTCCCTGAATTAGCCTCTGCTTCGCTCTCTCTCTCTTATTAGCCTGTTGAGGGCAGATAATTAAAAACACATTCAAATGAGCCAAAGATGGAAATGAAGAACAAATCTAGACAGACACAAAAAGGACAGACAGGCGCCCAGATCCCCGCAGACACTGATGCAATCAGTGACCTTTGGATGTGTCCACATTTACATTCACACGCGGGATAGGAGAGAATTCATTTGCCTTTTTAGACGAGAGGGAAACAGAGGAGGAGGCGAGAGGAGGAACAGCGACAGAGGTGATGGAGGGGGACACGAGGGAGAAACACAAACCCAGCAAAGAAATAAAACTGAGCGTGAGCGGCAAATGCAGTGGATGGAGATGTGTTCATGTTGCTGCTTTACCTCCTGGTGACTGTGGCGGTTACAGTCAATAAACAAGTTTTCTCACTGTGTGTTTTTTCCCAGCGTGGACTCCCGTCTCTGCACGCCTGAAAGAATCTGACTCTGTAATGAACTTCAAATCAATAAAGCAGACGGGAGGCACAGAGCGGCTCAAACTGGAGTTCATGTCTCTGTGTTTGTGCCTTTCACACACATGTACAAGGAGCCGGTCGAATAATCCAGCCTGTCACCAGGTAGCCACCTCTGGGCTGAAGAAGTGCCACAACCTGCAGTTCCTCTAACGTCCACCTGAGGCTGGTGTTTATGTCCTGATACGAAAAATGTTTCTGTCAATTTTCCTCCTTCAAAATAAAATTCTGGAAGTTCACTCAGAAAAGCCGGTCCTATGTCACTGAGCACATCGTGTCTTTTGAGCTCCCTCTCCACACTCACACTGTGATGGTCACAACATTCAGCTAACCAAAGGTGGCGATTAATACAGCTATGTCCGTGTCTGTGAAGGTTCTCAGTCACACAGGTCAAGACTTCCAGTTGCTTTTCTTTCCAAGCTTCTTAGATAATAAGTGAGACGCTTTTGTTTACCTCGTACTTTTGGTTAGGGAGGACGAGGCATTGCCCAAAGTCAGTAAACTGCTATCTTCAGTTGTTGGGTGGTGCTGACATTTTCTTGACGTGGTCTGTCCACATCGGGGACATAACGGTAAAAACACAGAACTTGTTGAAAGCAGTGATTCTCAGTCTTGTGGACATCCAAAGTCTCAGTTAACACATCATCAGACAAGGTGTAATCAAATTTGACCAAACTAGCAAACACCAAAACGTTACCCAGCATGGACACCCAACTCTCTGAACACAATAACTCGAGAACGAGGCAACATAAGATTTTCAAACTGATACTTTCGATGCATCAACTAAAAATCTTGGATGAGTTTGAATATCTCGACCTCGAGGTCAGAGATGACGTTTTCTTAAGATCTTGATGAAAAAGAAGGAAGTCACGTAGCATTTTTGCCTTCACTGGGAGGCTGTGGAGTAGTGCTGGTAACTGAAATGTTACATCTAGTTTTAGCTTTAGTTAACTTCACTATACAAACAGCTGCAGGTAAAGAGAGAGAGGGGCGATCGGCCTCTGAGCTCAGGTGGTTTTGAGGATCTGGGCGACATGATGGAAACAAATGTGTAATCAATGGAGAGAGGGACGCCTGCAGAGTCCAGGGCTCAGCAGGTCAGAGATGAGGAGGCTGAGATTGGGTGAGGACGACGCTGTCTGCCTGGAGATCGAGACCTCAACCAGCCTGCTGTCGAACATCCGTCCTCCCACGTCTTTAACGCAATAAAGGAAGGAAAATGGCACAAACGAAAACAAAGTCGACTACACGACAGTATTAATCCATCTAATCTGTTTACACGGTGCACGACACAAAGAAGCAGCATTTCTCGATCTCTTATTCCACTGTGACGTCTCAGCTTTTAATAACTCGCCTCCATCTTCCTCCATCATCCATCTTTCCTTTTAAGGAGTGGTGGGCCCGCCACTGCTCCTGACTTGTCAGCTGTGATTTACCGCGCCATTATAAGAGCCGGGTATAAAACACGGGGCTGATAACAAATGCATGGAAAATAAAAATCTGCAGGTGTTTGCACTGCTGGGTTTGTGTGCTTCTTCAGGCGAAAAATCAGACAGAGTTTACTGAGATCATTTCTCTTCTTCTCTGACGATGCCACCAATCTCTTTCTCTCTCCATCTCTCTTGATGCCGTCTTTCTTTTCCAACTCAATCTTTCACCGTTCCTCTCTGTTCTCTCTCTCTCCAAAAGCAACGTGCATTCCTCACTGTATGATTAAGAGAAAGTGGCAGTCAAAAATAGACCCAGCCATCACTGGAAAAGCACATAAATAATACTTTTGCCAGAGGGAGAAAGAATAAAACGATGGCACGGCGTCTTATTCGCCATGTGTCTTTGGAACAATGTGATCTGTCTGTTAAAGCAGGACGTAGAAGTCGGGGCACGCAGGGGGTGAACGTGGTGTATTCATCTTTTTAATATTTGAGATAACAGGTGAGATAACTCAGTGTCATGAAGTTCAAGCATTACTTCTCTGACTGCTGAACATAATGAACTTCAGATTTCTAACCTCTCTATTCTCACGGGCTGTCATGTGATGCTGCTTTGTCACCGTTACTCAGAAAGTGCTCTTTGGTGTTGGTGCCGTGGCTGCAGAGGGATACAAACCCTGTTTTAGAGACCCTGAAAGTCTCCTGAGGAGGCAGCGGCAGTGTCAGCTGGTTCGTGTTCATCTCCTTTTTGTTTAGAAACTCCTTTGGGTTCAGGAAACGTTTGTAGTGTGGCTAAAAAAAACTGACCAGTTGAGAGCGACTGAGCTGTCTGAAGCCATAAACCGGTCACAGGACACGTTCTGCATTCATGAGCCACACCAGCATCTTTGACAAACTGGCATAAATTGATACCCGGGCAGTGATACTGGGCTGGACTGTTGGGCTACAAGACATGCTAAAAGAAAGATGATGTTAAATCTCGTGTTGTTCCTGGTTCGTTCCTACATGTTCCCTACACAACATGATTTATACACAGATCTGGCTGTTTTTTGGAAGTTGCAGGATGTTTGCAGTTTTTGTCCCCAGTTTGGTTTCATGAAGTCCTGTTTTTCTTAGAGTGCACTTCAGTTCAGGATGAAGGTTGTAAATCACGGGCTGCATTTCTGCAGAGAGCTGCTTGCAGCTCATCAAGGCATTAACAAATGTTGATGGGGAGTAAAATTATGGAGATGATGTTGAATATTTTCTAATTTACTGGAAAACTGGAGGTAAGCAGCAAGACAGAAATGACAAAAAAACCCAAAAAGTGTATCTGAGAAATGAAAGGACAGAAAACTGGGCTGGTGATGGTCGGACGATGAAGAAAGCGGTCATCTTCAAACAGAGCATCGCCCCGAGAACATTGCTGTGATCTCGGAGAGTTCGCTGCACAGGTCCTCCGAGCCAAAGCAAAAGAAGCTGATGACATCATTCTTTTGATTTTTATTCCTCACATGAAACATCCAGGCTCCAGTGTGAGAATTTAAAGAGAAACATGCTCTGATTTCTGACTGTAAATATGAGCAAAGGTGGATTACACGCTAAATATTTCCTCCTATAGGTCTTGTTTTTAATCATTCCAAGAGTTCAGTTCAAACTGTTGATGTTTCCTATTTTTTTATTTGATCAAGTATAAAATACTTCATTTCTGCTGTATTCAAACATCAATCTCCAAAACTGAAAAATAAAGCAAACACCCAACCACCGAACACTGCAGCTCCTCTGACGTCCAGCAGGGGCAGCAGTGAGTTAGTCCCCATAGACTGCCATGTTAAAATTTTGCAGCTGAAATAAACACGCTGACAGGCTGATACACAAACTGTTTGGTCTCTATGGATAATTTCCCCCTCATAACAACTTCATAATAATTCACACTTTTAACTTACAGCTTGCATTATTAGGGGCGTGGCCTCTCTAGCTGTCTGCTAGCTTCACCTGAACTGGACCTCTGGCCCGCTTTTGTGCTGTTGGAGCCTTTTGGAGCGATTTAATGACACCATCCGACCAATAATATGTACACAGCTTCCGCATGTCTTTGTTTCACCTATGTTTAAAAACTTTCTTGACTTTTTGTTTTAGCCTTTCAAACTGATTTGAAATAAAACAGTGGTTTGAAACTATCATGTACCTTTATTGCCTTTATTCACACTAGTGAGCTTAGTTCTGTTAAGCCTTCAGCTGTAGTTCAGAATTTTGATGTGGTTTGATGAAGTCCTTGTTGGATTGAAAAGTGCTTGGTGGACAAGATTTAGTGTGTATAACATTATATGCTAAATGCCTGCTGTGCACGTAAAGTCTTATTTCAAGAAAGCAAACCATCTTAAATTTTTAATCTTTTTTAGCCAGAGACTCAAAGTTTGATGTAAAAATCTTTTATTTTTCACAGTAAATGTGGGATGGAGGCAGGGCGGACACCACGGTGGGATAAAAGTCTCAGCAAAGAAAGCACAATATCCGTCTTGTAGAAGTGACAGAAAAACTTAAAGGGAAAAACCCTGACTTGTCCCCGTAATGAGGCCACTGCATCCTGAGGCGACGCTCTAAAGCCACAGATCGATAGCAGAGGAGACGGCTCTGACAAGGCTGACTCACTGAGGTTAAGACAATCACAGCATTTTTCAATGTGCAGGCCAGAGCTCACTGATCTCTGCCATCAAACTGGGACTCGCCTGCTCCTCCACAGTCCTCGTACTTGAATTGTTTTTTAACGCAGCTTTCTCTTATGTTGGGTCATTTACTTGGCATACCTGCTGCAGGTAGGCATGTCCACGCTCTTTCTCAGGATCTACCCACTAATGATTTTTTTTTAAATACTCAAATCAAAATAAAAGCTTGACTTTTAGAGGGTGTGGAGAAGAACAAGAGAACAAACTAAAGCTAAGCTCGCTCTAGAAACAAGAATAACTGTGCTGCTTCATGAGTGGATCCATCAGGGAGCTCGGTCTGTGACCCAGCATCTTGTTTGCTTCTGATATACTGAGACAATGTTAAGTTCTAGTTATTATTAGTTTGTCTTAGTTGAGTTCAGTCTAGTTCACAGGTGTCAAACTCCAGTCCTCGAGGGCCGCTGTCCTGAAACTTTTCCGTGTGTCCCTGTTCCAGCACACCTGGATAAAATTAGTAGGTCATTAGTAAGACTGACTTCATACTGAGGTGGCAGTTCAGCCATTTGATTCATGTCACCGCAGCTCATTCATTCACTCAGTGAATGAACATGGTGCCATAAAAGTAAAATTTTTCAAACACTTATATTTACTTCAATTTACTTGAGTAGGGTTAGGGGTTGCCATCTCAGCTATTCAGGTGTGTTGCAGCAGGGACACATTTAAAAGTTTCAGGACAGCGGCCCTCGAGGACTGGAGTTTGACACCCTGGTCTAGTTTATGGTATCATCCACGTCTCCCTGTTTAAGAGTCTTTTCCTGCTTGTCTATGTGGGTCTCCCTTGTGTCTCTATCCTCTGTGTCCCTGTCGGTGTGTGTTTCCTCCTCGTGTTCATGTCTCCTGTCTGTCACGTGCATCCATGAATGTTTCCTCATGTCTCCTTCCCTCCTTCTCATGTCCTCTGTGGTTCAGTTTCCCTCTCTCTCTCTTGTGTCTCAGTGTATGTCTTTCCATGTTTCCTGTTTTATTTTGAAAGTCTTGTGTTTCCATGTTCAGTGTGTTTAGTTTTGCTTCCCCTGTGGAGTCATGTTCGTTTGTGTCAGCTGTGTTTCCCCAGCGGTTTCATCTCTCCCTCTGTTCAGTATCAGGTCGTTTGTTCATCTCGTCTCATGTCTGTGGATTTTTCACGTCTTCACGCTCCTGTTCAGGACATGTTCATGTCATAGTTTTCATGTTTCATTTTAGTTGATCCCAGTTTAGGTGTTAGTTTAGTTTTTCCCCAGTTCGTCTCGCCTTGTTTTCTGTTTTGCTATCAGCCTAATAAACAGCTCGCTTTTTGCTATACTTAGTTTTTTTTCCGTGTCTGCTTTTTGGTCTGCACCACAACACCCCGGCTGCTCCGCCGTAACAGGATCCTTCAAAACTGAGAAGTCAGATTTGATGAATCAATTACATGATAAAATTATGGTGATTTGCTAATAAATCAAAATGGTAATCTACCCACATTTAAAAGAACCACATAAATTTGTGACCCATGCGCTGCATTTCATGGACAGTCTGTGGCATCAGTCAGAATCACATGAGAGTGCTGCTGTAATCAGATGTTTAAAGCCCTCACACACAGACCTTACTCTGCCAACTTTGTGTTTCAGGACAGTTAGTCCATCTGTACAAAGCATATATGTTCCTAATATTTTGGCACTGTGTGTACAGCTACAGAGTCTTCTCTTTTATAACTACAGAAACTCAAAAACTTGATGAAAGCAGAGTTTAAAGCAGCGCTACTGGATCGAATCAGATGATTCAGGTTCTCATATTCCCTCTTAATAGAAACTCATCTCTCCAGTTTTCTTCAAAAAAAGAGAAAATCTTTATTGGAAAACCTCGGCAGTGCTATCAAACATTTAAAGTGTTGTAAGCGGCGCGTATGAGCATCACTGACTTTAATTAGAAGATGCTTTAACACCATGCTGTGATCTGTGGCTCATTCAGGAAGCTCAGTTTCAGCTCAGCGGTGGATCCAAACATCAGACCGCAGACACACCAACACTGAGCTTTATTTTAATCCCAGTAACTAAACCCGAACACCCGAGTGACCCTGACGACCGGCTCGACGACATGGCGAGGCACCTCTGAGGTCATTATTTGATTTTAACGCGTAAAAAAACTTTGACAGTTAAAGATGACATGTATGTAATCCTGTTTGCTTCACGCCGTCTTTGCTGCTCCACACGGCTTCCTGTTTGTTTGTGTGTGAGAGAGAGAGAGAGAGAGAGGTGGAGTGAACAGGAGGCCGGAGCTGAGCCACCGCTGTCAGGCTTCTCTAACTACTCATTTAATCCCTCTTAACCCACACTTCACCGGGTGGCTGGAAGGCAATTTAGTTTCACAACAGGTGAAACATTTTTGTTCTGATTATTTTTCTTATTTCTTGTAAAACTGCACCAAATTGAACGCACAGTGGGAAGACTGGTGTATAAGGAGGTCAGAGTGACCTCGGAGCGGCTGCCCGCTCTGCACAAACACAGGCTGTTGTGTTGAAATGTGAGCCGTGTGTTCACAGTTCAAATTCTGGTAAATAATAAATAAACACAACATTTTTAAGATGGTTTTCAAACTTCAGCACTTTGCCTCAAACTGGAATTTTGGCAGTGCTGACATTATAAAAGTGGCTGTCACCACAGCAAGCTACAACTTTCAGTATGTGCATCTGCAAAATATCAAATACTCCCCTTTTCAGAGCACATTATTCCAAACTCACAGGGCTGCTTAAAGGTGAAAACAGTCAAATAATTTAAGATCAAATAAAAAATGATCAAAAACACAACAAAACCCCCCAAAAAGGATCAAACAGATACAGCAGGTTAAAAGTCAAAATAAATAAATGTTAAAGGGTGACAGACTCAGTCAGTACGCAGCAAGAGCACAAGCAGTGAAACTGTATTGCAGTTAACTCAACACAGGATGAAGTATTTTTAAATATTTATATATTGAAATGTATAGAAGAAAAAATACTATATACAGAAACTTGGTGTTCAGTATGAGCAACATATTCTCATTTTGGGTTTAGCAGACTGATGACCTGGGGGGGACGCTGTTGCAGAACCTGTTTGCAGAGGCCAGCAGGGAGAACAGGGTGGGGGTGTGAGGAGTCCCTGATCATGGGTTTGGCTCAAGACAAGCAATGGGAAGAGAAATCTTCCAGTCAGAGGCTCTGCAGCCTCACACAGACATGATGCTGGTTGAAATGACCTCTGTGGTGTTTCTGTAAAACGTAGCGAGGATGGGCTGGCTCGCTCTCAAGTCCACAATGATCTGTATGTATGAAACGTGACATTGAGATTAGCAGTGGCCTTAAACTGGATCGCTCCTTCTGGAAGTCCAGAAATAATCAGTGTTGGGGAGTAACGGAATACATGTACCGCCGTTACGTATTCAGAATACAAAATATGAGTAACTGTATTCCGTTACAGTTACCGTTTAAAAAGGTGGTATTCAGAATACAGTTACTTTGGTGAAATAAATGGATTACACGGCGGTACTTCCCTGTTTCATATTGTCGCGGGTCACGATTATTTGGGTTTGTTTGACAGCTACGTTCTGTTGTTCCAGGCGGCAGCGTTACGGTTGCCATGGTTACAGGGTGACGCGCTCTCTCTCTGCGTGTTTCCTGGGTGAGAGAGCGCTTTTTTGTTGTTGTTGTTGTGCTAAGCTAAAAGGCAGAATGCTACAGGCATAGCTCTAAAGAATGTAGCCTGATGGGCAGTGTAGTCCGTGCTGCAGGCAGAATGGACTACCATACACGTTATGTGTCTGTGAGCGAGGGAGGGAGAGAAAGGAAAAGTCCGAGCTGTCACGGAGCAAAAACGGGAGCTGGAAGCATGTAAATATAATAATAACCACAGCAGCCAAGAAGAGTGCCTGACGAGCCCAGCTGTAAGTAAGCTATTAAGACTCAACTGTACACTGTGTTCGTGTTTTCCTCCGGAAAAAATAAGTTCCGTTGGAGCAGCCTTTCAACGCCTCTCTCTGTCTCCCGCAAGCAAAGTTGACCCAGACAACAAAGTAAAGCTAGTTTTCGGCTACCAGCCCGACACGGAACCCACCGTATTAGCCAGAGGTCCCTTTACTACGGTTCGGAGCCGCGGACCTTCAGTAACAGTAATAAATCACAGCAATAGGACATTCATGTAGTTGTAAACAGCATGATAATATATTAAGTAATCCAAAGTATTCAGAATACGTTACTCTCATTGAGTAACGTAACGGAATACGTTACAGAATACATTTTGGGGCATGTATTCTGTATTCTGTAATGGAATACATTTTAAAAGTAACCTTCCCAACACTGGAAATAATTTACAGCGTTGGTAGAAATGGAAAATCCTTCCAAGTTTGCCGAACACAGAGAGACACAGAGAGTAGCATTAAGCTAACATTGTTGTGTACACTGTGGTAGCAGTGGCTAGCCTGCTGCTGCCCACACAGCCAACGACAATCTTTGTCGTTTGTTCACCCAGAGGCCGCTCTGTGTGTGTTGTTAATGAGACGATTGCACACTTTTGTTGCTACGTCCATGTTTTATGTTGCTGTGAAACATGAAGTTCACATCAGGTTGTTTGCGCCCAAATGCCTCCCCCACAATGAAACGTCCTCTTTCCTCTGTGTGTCTACAGATACGCACAGTTTGTGCACATTACACAAATATGCTGTCACACAAAAAAAAGCGGATCTTCATAACCATATCTTTGTTGTTCTCTTTGCACACTGAATAGCAACACAACAGAAGTAGCAGCACAGGAAGGCAGCAGCTCTGGGCCTGAAACGATGCACTCTTCATCACCAGCCAGAGACCCCCTCCTCTCCTAAACACGATCCCCCGTCTCCCTCTCCGACCCCACACACTCCACATCCTCAGTGTTTCCTGCGTCACCACAGTGCCACTTTGCAGCCAGAAAGAGAAAGCGGGCAATGGATGACACGCTTTTACAGAAACTGGAAGCAAGGAGAGGACAGACTGCAGATGTACGAGAGGACTGCACACAGGAGAGAGAACAGGACAACCCAGAGGCGCGTTTCACCCTGCATTTCACGTCAGCCATTCAAAGCTGCAGCACAGGACACAACAGAATAACCTCTGTTACCTTCACAGTGCAGTATGAGTGTGTGACTGATGAGAGCTTTCTTTATTGTGTTCTTTATCTTTTGATGCTTGCACAAATAAAAAATGTCAGATTACAGGACACATCTTGGAATTACACAGGAGACAGTCTGTTTCTTACAGCTGGCAGCAACACTTATCTCACTGCTTCCCAAAGACGTGCAGTGTTACAGGTAGCCTCTGCTGAGGCTTTTGGCATGTTCAGTGAGAGGCTTGGTCGGATGCAACAAGTCACCAAACTGATGTGCAGTTATGCAGATTTAGCTGAAGTGCATCTCTGTGTGAATAACATGCTCAAAGGTGACATTTGTCCTCCAACATCTCGAGTTCTGCTCTTTGTTAAGGAAGAGATTTCGAGTTTATCCTCTGCTCTCTTCTTTAACTGGGTGTGGCTGTGTGATGACATCACTGTCAGTGTGCGAGGAACGAGTATGGTGGGCGTCCTCCTCAGTTCAAACCAGTGTTAGTGTTGCCAAGATCAAGTCAGCAAAGAGAGCAGTTAGCCAACTATTGGAGCTGCACAAAAGTGTGATGAAGAAGGTACCTAAGAAGTAGAGCAAGCAGCCCAAACCTGAGGTCTTAGAAACCGCCAAGCAAAGACTCACAGCCTTGGCTAACTGTCTGAAGAGTAAACCATCCAAAGTGTACATTCAGCGAAACAATATGAGAACAGCCCCACCAAGGCTGGAGACGGAGCAATACTGGAAGAGCATGTGGGACCTGAGCATCCTCCCTGAACAGGATCCCATAACCATCAGTGGCAGAGTCTCATGCATGAAGCGTTGGACGGCACCAGGCCCCGACATGATTCACACCTCCTGTCTGAAGAGGCTGACTGCACCCCATGAGCGACTGGCAGCACAAACGAAACAGCTGCTAATGGACGAGACACACCCACAATGGCTAACCGAAGGCCATATACTCCTGATCCCCAGGGACCCCCAGATGGGACCACTCCCATCCAACGACAGGGAGGATCGATAACCTGCCTCAGCACCACATGGAAGCTCCTGTCAGGCATCATAGCGACTACGATGAACAGGAGCGTGGCTTCATACATGAAAGGAGACAGTCAGAGACACCAGAGGAGTAGAACCCCAGCTACTCGAGACTGTGAGACCAGACCGTACATCAGAAAGTCTGATGGTAACAAAGAGAGGGATGATAGTCAGAACTGAGGGTTCATACTCCCATAAGGCAACATTGCAGACATCGAGGAGAGCTACAAGTACCTGTGAGTCCCACTGAATAAACCCTGGTTTGGCTTCCCTAGATGAGTTTGGAGTTGTGGGTATGACGTGTATAAAAGTCAGACCGCTGAGCTGAACTTGCCCGAATGAACACTTTCATCGAAATCTGTAACAAACACGTCCACCATTAGAGTCACATCAGAGGTCAGAGTTCACATTCATATTTATTTTTATTACATCATTTTAGTTTTTGGTTGGATTTCATCAGTGTGTTCTTCTGTTACTCAGGTACAGCTGTGCTTTGAAATATTTGAAACTATTTTAAAGAACTACATTGAACTTTGGAAGTTTTTCTCCCTCCAACACCAGCCTAGAAATCCTCAGACTACCTACATTTTCTGCACTAATTGGATCCGTGGATGGCTTACAGCTTTAGTTTGAAACTGTTTGAAATTGTTTTGGCATCTTCTTCTTATTTTACCATGACAAATACTCTCCGCAGCTCTCCTCCCTTTGCCTACATTCTTTCAAGGTTATCCTGTGAAAGGGGAAGGCAGCGGCACTTTGTCAGTTGCATGTTTCTTACATAAGAGTGACACCTCACTGGCGCTCTTATGTAAGAAACATATCATCGACCGGGCCCGGTGAATTTTCTCTCCCGTCTCAGAGGTTTTTCACCCGGCAGGGGAGACGGGTTCAAAAGCGACAGAGACACAGAGAGGAATATTACAAACAGTCATCAGCCTGTCCTCGTTTGTCTGCTTTAAAAAACAAGTTCTTATCGTGGAGAAACCAGACAGATGGTGCTGACAACTGGCACACAGACAGACAGAGAGGGAGAGAAAGAAAGGCAGAAGGAAATAAAAGAAGGAAGGAGACAGATAAACTGCCAGACAGACTGAATGCCAGGGCTTCGGGTCTCTGAGATAAAAACTGGATGTTGCTCCTTGGACATGAAGGACTTCTCCCCCCCCTCCTCTCTCTTGCTAAGCTCCTGCAGCTCCATGCTCGCTTGTGCGGACCATCTGGGAAAAAAGGGGATTGTTTTTGCCGAGGGACCACGGTGCCAGCTTCCTACACTGACTGATCTGAGGGCTTTGGAAAGCCCATCTCCCCCTGCTTCAAACACAATAAACAGAATGGATGAATGTATGCCATTGTACTGTATCTCGGAGGCGGACGGGCGGGCGGGCGGGCGGGCGGGGGGCACAGTGTTTGGTTTCAGTGCTGGAGTGATAGCAGCACAGGGATAGAGGGGCTTAGAGGAAAACACAGAGTGAGAAACTGAGTGACAGAGCATCTGCTCACAGCAGAGATCCCAACATCAAATCTATTAGTCTGGACACCAGGTCACATTTCAAGTCATATGTTTATGGTCACGTTTAGCTAAACTAAATGTGATTTTTCATCATTAATCTCATATGGACTGATTTTTTCGCACTTTTACCTCGAAGGATTTTCGTGTGTTTGATCTTTTTCCTCATTGTCTGCTCCAGCTTAATGTCACTGGCAGTGTTGTGCCTGCAGGAGCTCCTCGCAGACACTCCTGCATCTGATCCATGCTGCAGATCTGTACCTGCAGTAGTGAGCTATCCAACTACTGATCTGCATCAGTGTTAAACTGCTAAACCTTTTTTCAGTTTTACAGTTAACTAGCAAGACTGTCAGAGCTACAGTTCAGCCAAGAGGAGCCTACTGCACAAAATCAGATTGGATCAGATCAGTTTGGGATTTGGATCTCCTGCCACAGAGTCACAGTGTCTTTCTCGGGCTAGTGGATAAAGATACAATGATGAACTAGTACTGATAAGGAAAAAATAGTGGAAGTGTCAAACAGGAGGAACAATGTGGTTTTCGTCCTGGTCGCGGAACACTGGACCAGCTCTTTATCCTCTCAAGGATACTTGAGGGTGCATGGGAGTTTGCCCAACCAGTCTACATGTGTTTTGTGGACTTGGAGAAGGCATTCGACCGTGTCCCTCGGGGTGTCCTGTGGGAGGTGTTGCGGGAGTATGGGGTGTCTGGCCCATTGCTACGGGCCATTCGATCCCTATACAACCGTTGTAAGAGTTTGGTTCGCATTGCCGGCAATAAGTCGGACTCGTTCCCGGTGGGTGATGGGCTCCGCCAGGGCTGCCCTTTGTCACCGGTTCTGTTCATAATTTTTATGGACAGGATTTCTAGGCGCAGCCAAGTGGCGGAGGGCTTTCGCTTCGGTGGCCTCAGAATCTCATCTCTGCTTTTTGCGGATGATGTGGTTCTGTTGGCTTCATCAGGTGATGGCCTCCAGCTCGCACTGGAACGGTTCGCAGCCGAGTGTGAAGCAGCAGGAATGAGGATCAGCACCTCCAAATCTGAGGCCATGGTTCTCAGCCGGAAAAGGGTGGAGTGCCCACTCCGGGTCGGGGATGAGTTCCTGCCCCAAGTGGAGGAGTTCAAGTATCTTGGGGTCTTGTTCGCGAGTGATGGGAGAAGGGAGCCGGAGATCGATGGTGCTGCGGCTGCAGTGATGCGGACGCTGCACTGGTCCGTCGTGGTGAAGAGGGAGCTGAGTGTTAAAGCGAAGCTCTCAATTTACCGGTCGATCTACGTCCCTACCCTCACCTATGGCCACGAGCTGTGGGTAGTGACCGAAAGAACGAGATCGCGGATACAAGCGGCAGAAATGAGCTTCCTCTGAAGGGTGGCTGGCCTCTCCCTTAGAGATAGGGTGAGAAGTTCGGCCATCCGGGAGGGGCTCAGAGTAGAGCCTCTGCTCCTCCACATCGAAGGGAGCCAGTTGAGGTGGTTCGGGCATCTGACAAGGATGCCTCCTGGGCGCCTCCTGGGTGAGGTGTTCCGGGCATGTCCCACCGGGAGGAGGCCCCGGGGCAGACCCAGGACACGCTGGAGAGATTATATCTCTCGGTTGGCCTGGGAGCGCCTTGGTGTTCCCCCGGATAAGCTGGAGGAGGTGGCTGGGGAGAGTGAGGTCTGGGCTTCTCTGCTTAGGCTGCTGCCCCCGCGACCCGGACTCGGATAAAGCGGATGAAGATGGATGGATGGATGGATGGTGTCAAACATGCATATCTCTTAATGGTCAAACAGCCTTTACCAGGTGAAAATTAGGCCACGCCCTCAACCATGCAAACGTTAAGGCTTAAAAGTCAGGAATTAAAATAGGAAATCATCTATAGACAACAAAAACAGTTTTTTTGTCAGACTGCAGTCATGTTTATTAGTTATTATTAATCTCTGGCTCTCTTCCACAGCATGTCTTTGTCCTGCCTTCCTTCCTGTTTGTTAGCTAAACTTTGTCTTTGACTATAAAAGTCAAACAGTGTCAGAAGTCAGTAATCATATGTGATATATTTTGTGAGACCTGAGCTGAAGATGATTTTGCCAATTTTGGTGACGATTTAAAATTAATGTGCTGTATAATGTTTTATATTTGACCCTGTCAGTGCCTAATTTCAGTCATCTTCACCACTCGGCCTCAGTGTGCAGAAGAGGAAGATGTAAAAGGAAAGGTAGAAAGGTGGCAGCTGTGTCCACAGCTTCAGTGCTCAGCCCCTAATAACAGCTGGTTCCTGCTGCCGGCTGATAAAGCCACAGGTGTGCTGCCTCATCCTGATACCGCTGCTGCACCCAAATCTCATTTTGACCAGAGATTGTCTGTTTTTATTTTTTATATTTTTTGTGCAGGGTGGAGAAGAAATGAAGCAATGACTCTTAGAGGAGGAGATGGAGGCCGTTAAAATGATGCAGGTGAGATCCGTGCAGTAAGGATGCCATCTGCTGTTGATGAGAGCACACAGAACAGGCTGGAATATGTAACTGGGACATATTTACCCCTTAATGGTCTCACCATGACATGGTCTCTAACAATGAGACTTACACTTGGTGTAACAGCACAGTAAATAACTATTAAACATATTTTTATTCATATTATTATCTAAGTTAACTGCCAGACTTGTATCTGTTTCTTTAATCAATAATGAAAGTGAAAATGTATCAGGTAGCTGACTCTGTGGTTTCCAAGTGATTTGATTGGTTTTGGATGCCCTCTGCGTATCAGCTCGTGGAATCAATAGCTGACAGTAATTTTAAAAGATCCTTTATTTAAACCCAGAGTTAAACAGGAAGCTTGGACCAAAGTGTAGGAAAACCAGCAAATTAACCCAGATCTGAAAGAGAAGAAGAAAACCTGAGAAAGAGACACAGACTGAGCTCACAGAGAGGAGGGTAATGAGAACAGGTGAGCTGAGACTCTAACCAGGACAAGAAATACACATGAAGGAAGTAAAAACACAGAGGAGCACACCAAGAGCCGACTTTCAAAATAAAGCAAAAGAGACAAGGGACAGAAAAATGAACAAAAAGCAACTAAGACTCCGTGCCCTTAGGTTTCACTGAATAGTGACCGTGGCTGTTTACTCTTAAGAAAACAGGATAAATGTTTAAAGAACAAAGACAAATGTTAGAATCTGAAAACTTTTTATTCTTACAAAACTATTATTATTATATGGTGTCATATATAAAAGACTCGTCTTAGCAAAGCAAAATCAAATAAAGAAACATGAGTTTTACTAAATCAGTGCTGATGTACACACCTGCAACATTATTAGGTACACCTGTTCAACTGCTCATTATCACAACTATGTAATCAGCCAATAACATGTCAGCAACTCACTGTATTTAGACTTGGAGGTGTGGTCATGGTGACCTGCTGAAGCTCAAACATCTCTCATATCTATCCAGTGTGCAGGAGTTCTCTGGAACGAAATGTCTTGTTGACATCAGAGGTCAGAGGAGAATGGACAGACTGCTTTTAGTGATGTAAGACAACAGGAACTCAAATAACTACTCTTCTGCAGAAGAGCTCAGTTCATCCCTGAAGCAGATGAGCTTCTTTCTTTCTTTCTTTTCTTTTCTTTTCTTTTCTTTCTTTTTTTTTTTTGAGCCTCAGCAGAAGAGGAAGAGCAGGAAACCGAGGCTATAATCACACAGACCAGAACTGAAGACTCAAATATTTATTTTTTAATGGTTTTCTTATTTGTTTCTTTGTATTTCTGTTTTTTTCTCTTTTTTTAAGTGTTAGGTGTAGAATGATTTGATTAATAAAAAAGATCATAGGCAAGCTCGATGCGATCAAGCTGTCATGAAAACAGGAGTAGGACCTCAGAAAAAGCTTAGTTTTTCTTTATGATTGGGGGGGCTTTTTATGGAGCCCACACTAAACTGAACAACAGGCTCCATCTATGAGGAGACTGCTGCCGCTCAGAGGGCTGCTGGCCCTTTAAGACTCTTCCGGTCAACAGAAGGCTTTTATTTTGTAAATTACACCTAGTAACTTCCACTAACTAAGAAAAGGCTTTCATGCTGACGAGTGCTTTGAGTAGTAATGGGGGCGGGGGGTAGGAACGACACTGTTTGAAATGTCCTGATGAATTCTTGTCACTAACATTTGGAAAAGTATGAAATATATACTAGTCTTTCTATAAGAAACCAATAGCTTTTACTTTGAAAATTTGATATCATGGCACCCTCCTCCTTTTGTGATACTTAATTAAAAGTTTTCATAATTTTTACAGCAAAAACTTATATTTTCCGGTTTCAGCTCCATTGATGGGACGGTTTCCATTTTTTTGACATACTGCTGGCCCTTTAAGACTGCCCCGGTCGCCATGGTGACAACCAGGAAGCAAAACTGATTCTCTTTAGCATGTCAACATCCGCGACTTTCAGCGGTTCATTTGGGCCTTTTCTTCATCTTTCTGCTGACCTCCACCGACTGTGAGCCCTCTGAAACACGGAAAGGTGAGCCCCGAAGCAGAGCAGCTTCTCTTCTTCGGTTTGTTTTAGCCTAAAATCACCGACAGTGTTTAGCCTTCGGTTAGCTGTGGAGCTGTTAGCCTCCGTGCTAACTGTTTGGTTTGGAGGTGCGGAAGGATCCAGCGGCGGTGCGGTCGCTGTCCGTGGTGCTGACAGAGCGCGCACATCTGCAGCTGCAGCACTGACAGCTGTCCTCCTGATCCTTTCATTAGACTGCAGAACTAGGCCCAGGTTTAGCTTTATTCCTCCCTAAAGTTTGTCCGAGTTGCACGGTGCGTAAAGAAGCATTCAGAAAACAAAGATCAACTGTAGAACAGAAGCTGGAACTCACTGTTTGATTGTCTGAACGATGGGATGTGTTTTTAGCTGACAGCACTGCACTAAATCCTGTACATGCGTGGGTAACAAATCTAAGGACTGAAGCAGCACAGCACACACTGAGAGGTCACTAAAAGCTCTTTCCCGTTTTAAATATTAAAACCAGTTTGGCTGCTGAAGTGCAAAATTCATCCAAATGTAATAATTCAAAGGCATTCGTATCAATCTCAGCTGACACAGAAATTCAGTGTGAACATTTTTCTTACAGGAGAAAAGGTTTTAAAGTTTGATCTGTTCTTCTCAGTTTCAGCTTCAGATTTTTCTTGCAGAATAGCTTAGCATAAGTCACAGATCAGAATAATCCTTCTTTATCTCAGCTCACCTTATCATGTCTGAGACAAACTGTGTTACTGATCTCCCTTAAAGACAACTTTCTTCTGATTGGCTTTCTTTCAAAAACAGAAGGTTTAAACAGCAGGTGCGTGAGGCTCTGAGTGACATCACAGAGATCTAAGAGTAGGAAAAAGTTTTAGGCTCAGAGTGTAGAACGGTCTGCAGCCTGAGGATTTGGCTCACAGGAATTGCTGTGCTGAGCTCATTATTATTATGAATAAGCACCACCTTTAATATGGCGGTTATAACAAGCTGCTGTGTGTGGCAGACAGGTCACTCACTTCAGACCTCTCATTTGTTTTTCCAGACGATGACCCCTGACGACACCAAGCCTGTGAACTTCACTGTCAAAGCTCCGGTCTACCTGCAGATCGGAGATACCAAAGCAGACACGGCTCACTCCGGTGTCTGTGTCGTCGACGTCAACCTCCCGTTTGGAAAGCCTGTTAATGTAAGCAAACGCAGAGAGCTCCCGAGTGCCTCACCTGATCTGTTACCTACAGTGTCCTCCATGCTTTCTGTCTGACATCCTCCTGAGGCTTTATCAACTTCTACTTGTCTTCCCAGTACCCGAACACTGAACTTTTTCACGTGTTCCTCAGACACTTTAAACAAGTCACAGGATGCTGAGGTGATTTTGATGGTCATGATAGTAGGTGTCCCTCTCGGGCTCCAATCAAAGAACCAATCAACAGCCAGAATAAGAAGGATGATGATGCGCTGACAGACAGTGGAGCTGAAGGACATTTTATAGCTAAAAGAAAAGCTGCAGACAGAGAAGCTGATAGTTACACCATAAAAAGGATGAAAATGCTAAATGAAGGCTTTTATTTTGTAAGTTATGCCTGGTAAATTCCACTAACTAAGCTAAGGATAAAAAAAAGAGAGTCAAAAATCTGACATTTGGGGCTTTTATTCTGAAAATCAGAGACAAACCATTTTTATAGTTTACAATAATTTAATCAGAGGCTTTTATTTTGTAGTAATGACACTTTTTGAAATGTCCTGATGAATTCCTGTAACTAACATTTGGTGAAGTATACTAGACTTTGAAATTTTAACATCATGGCACCCAGCACCTTTTGTGACAATTAATGAAAATCTTTGATGATTTTTCCAGGAAAAACTGTATTTTCTGGGGTTTTTGACATAATTTAGAGCAAAATAAAAGAAGCACCTTTGCAAACAGTGAAGATCACTGATCAGTGGCCCTGAGCGCCATCCACAGAGAGATGGCGGAGTCCTGGCCTGGTGGCTCTTCTGTGTGGTCCCGTCATCTTAGCCAGAGGTTGTTTGGGTACACTGTGTTACTCTGGCTGTACCGTGGGACCCGATCCTTAAGGTGGACCAGTTTTTGGCGTAACGCGTTTTGGGGTTTAAAAGCCACAGAGATGAGGTGCTCCAATACTCCTGACACATGAGGGATCACTAAGGGCTTTTGCTTAGGCAATGGTTGTCCTTCTCTTCTGGATCAGCTGGAGCTTTCTTTAGGAGCTTCCCAGCTTTGACAAATGTCCAGCTGGGATAACCACATTTACTCAGGGCCTTCTTGATGTGATGTTCTTCTGCTTCCCTGGCCGCTGTGACTGTGACTGCGATGGTGTTCGCTCTGTGTTGTAGCATCCCAGTGACTCTCTGTTTGTACTCCAGTGGATGATGAGAGTCACACCTTAAATACTGATCTGTGGCTCTTTATTGTACACGTTGACTGTAAAATGTCCCCCATTAGTCTCACAGTCTGAGGCTAGCCTGTCAGTTTTCATATCCTCCGTGGTGAACTTGATGTGTTATCAAGTTAGGACGTTCCATCATTTCACTGATCGCATTGAGGTTTGATTGACCCAGGTGTCATCCACACACCTGAACCAAAGACGTTTATGTGAAGGCAGCGACCATGTCTGAACTGAGGAGGGGGCCTGACAGTACCCGTCTGCCTCCGTCTTACAACTCCGTGACTGGAGCCTTCCCCACTCTCTGTGAATAGTACTCATGTTCACTGATTGGCAGTTTTGCACATTAACAATCATGAAGCAGATCTCGCCTCATTGTTAGTCAGTGGTGTTGGTTTCAGTTATTACGCAGCTGTGCGGTTTATAAGGCCTGAGAAAACGCTGCATCCAGGCCAACACAATCAACTTTGTCACATTACCTGCATTACTGAACATGCATCCAGACACTTTTAGATGCTTTTTACTGTTTCTTTCCATTTCTTAGACAAAATAATGATATGATTTTACAATATTATATTCAGTAACAGTAATTATTACGTGCAGCCTAACTTTGTTTGTGTTCGTTATTGGAAGTGAATTTTCTGCTGCGGGAGAAAGAACGCGACTAAAGTTCTGTTTGTCGCCTTTTGGCCTCCAGCGCAAAGTTAAAAACCTGAAAGCAGCAGAACATCCCTCCATGTGGGCCTCCCTGCGGCAGCGCACACACTCACAGCATTTGTTTAAATAGAGAGCTGTGCTCCTGTCTCGGGAGCGTCTTCAAACATTTTGGGTGCTGACCCACTTTTCAGCATTTAGTCCTAATTTAAAGTCGTCTTTAATGCAGAGTGACTCCTCATTAGCGCAAAGCTGCGAGCTTCAAAGGCGTCTGCCTGGAGCCACTAATGCACAAAGGAGTTTTCAGCAGCGAGCTGTGTGCTCCATTTAGGCCTTAATGCAGAGATTTGGCAGATACAGTGTTCTTAGATAATAGGTTAAGACCCGGAATGGACGGGAGGCATTTCCCTTCCAGGCCCAGCATGGTTTAATGAAGTTTCACTTCATCCAGCACATCTCCAAGAAACTTTCTTTTATTCCTGTCAGCAGCTCTGTGTTCCAGTCACATTTCAAGAAATGCAAAATACAAATCAAGTTGCAATTTAATGTTTCATTTAATCAGATTATAACATTCAATAAAAGCTAACATTCAAAGCTTTTGTTCTCATGAGTGTGACTAGAAGACATGAAGGACAAGCTGAAGTGAGCCGCGGAGTCTAAAGGGAAAAGTTGAGAGTATTCAATTAGGAGCTCCTCTGGAGTTTAGATTCTCTCTGTGTGGAAGGGTTATACTATATATACACTCACAGATTAAAAGGAAGCCCTTATTAAATAATATTTCCAACGAAACTGATCTCGAGCCCTGAGGAGGTCAAATTTCTGCAGATTTTTTCTGATATTCATGCTGAATCCAACACATCTGCTGTCATTAGTTCTGGTCTTTTTTAAATAGAAATTAAAAATATAACATTTCGGGGCTGTGATGGGAGCTGATGTTTCTCCTGCATCACTGCGTTTCTTCCAGATCGAGGAGGTCACCTTTAAGAACTACTACACAGCCTACGTGACGGTGCGTCTGCTGAGGAGGAACCCCGAGCAGGAGGCCCCCGCCAAGTGGTGCACGGCTTTGAGAGACCTGCCCCTGATGGACAACCCCCACACTGAGAGGGGCTCCCAGGACTACTACACCATTCACCGAACGCAGGTGGGCTGCACCTGTGCTCACCTTAAATCTGGCTTTTCAGTCACTGCTACAGTTTAACTATAAAAATATTAGACTGCAGACACGAGTTCAAGTGAATGCAAAACTGCTGAAGATTAAAACCTGAACTTTTCACAGCACTTGAAGATCAGTGTTTTCTGTTTACCATCTGATAAGTTTGTTGTACAGAAAAACATCGTTTCCTCTGAGTTCAAACTTTATTCCTCTCATTTCAAACCTGAATATAGCTTGGAAATCATTCTGGCATCATGTAATCATAAACGATTTAAAAGGCAAATCTTTTTATCTTAAAAGGCATAAACCGGTGGTTTTCCTAATAATCTGACCCATTTTTATCTCCCATCAAACCTTCACAGCAGGTCGTATATGAGACGGTCACACGTGGTATTTGGTTTTTCATTCAACTTGTTTTTAGTTTTATATAATGTTGCGTTAGTTTTTAGACAGTTTTTGCTTAGTTTGTTGTCAGTGATCATGTCCAGAGTAATCTGTCCCCACGCTGTCGGTGCATGAAGGAGCCAGACCTGTTGTGATGACCTTTAATGCTGCAGGTGTGCTGAGGAGGAACCTTGATGTCGAAAGCAGTTTTCTTTTATATCACACCTTTTCTTTAAACTCATCCAAAGGTCATTGTTAAATAAGTAAGGAATGACCTCCATTAGTTAAAAGAAACTGCTGCACTTATGACACCAGGAGAAACTGAGACATCAGCTGCTGACAGATAATGGTCTGTTTTCAGCGAGCTGGAAATTCTGCAGTGCAGGAGGCTGGAGGCAGGGTATAATGCTCACAGTTGCTCATATTGATCTCTGTCTATGCACTTCTTTTATTTTCCAGCAGGTTTTTTTACTCTACCTTCCACTCTCTGCTTAGGGTTAGAAAAAGATGGTTGTTTGGGTTCAAATACTGTTGTGAGGAGGTGTAACTGCTCGCTGTCACTAAGAGCCTGACGCCGTTCATCACAGCACAGACGTCAAAGGATGGATTCTAAGTAAAGTCCACAGGTTAAGAGCAGCCCGCTCTTATGGACATCACTGACTGGTTTTCCTGCTTTCTGTCCAACAAACATCTCCCTGGACTTAAACATGATAACGTTGTGTGTTTAAAATATATCATTACCCTCCACAGTTTCAGACATAAGACAGTTCTTCTGCTCATAACAAAACTCACATCAGGAAAAACATCATCACTGAACCTGCAGTTCCTCTACCATCCAGCAGAGGCTCCAGCAGAGAGTCAGTCTCCATAGACTCTCTGTAAATATGATTATTTTAATATGTAACTGTTTCAGTCTCTATAGATAATTCCCCCATCATAACACCTTCACTGGCGCAGCGGGGGGGTAGCCTTTAGAAAGGTTGAGGGGCATGGCCTCTTTGACTGACAGGTGGTTGGTGAAACAGGTGGGTGTAGCTGCTAGTTGTCTGTTAGCTTCACCTGAACTGGACCTCTGGACGTGTTTGTGCTGTTGGAGCATTTTTAATGACATCATGTGACCAATAACACGCGTAGTCTGAGGTCAGGGTTCGGGTTAGGATTGCTACTGAGCAGTCCATTCTCTCATCTAAATATGGTCACATCTAGTACCAGAAACCAGCTCGGCATTAGCCAAAACACTAACGCTTTGATATAAAGATCAGTGACAGTGATGACACAGCCAGCAGAAATGAAGCTTTCAGCCAGCTGCAGTTGATATCACATGTCAAGCCCCTGCAGGTCAAAGTTTGGGAGCAGCTCTGTAAAGAAACGAGAGGAAAGGGGTCACAGAGCAGCGTCTCGTTAGCCGCTCTGCCTATTCGCTTCTGATGGCAGAAGTTGAGAAAACTTTGCCGCCTGTTGTGCTGCCAGACCGAGCTGCTGTGCCTCTGCTAACGACAGGAGGATTAACCGCAATCGTCAGATCTGTAAATCGATGTATCCCGCTGGGCATAAAAACCACCACAGCCGGCTCCAGTTTGTTTTCCCTCTCAGCTGTGGTGGCGTCGAGCCAGCCGGCTCCCCGAGAAACTCACAATAAGTTTGTAAGTTTGGAGACAATACACTGTGACTTATTCTTCATTTCCTCTGTTTATTCTCTATGCAAATAGAGCCAGGTGGTGAATGAAGATTTCATTTTTGTTTACTTCAGTCGGCGCTGCGAGGCTGATGAGTTTAAACGGTAATTGTGATAGCATAAATTATGTACAGTCACTTCTTATGGGTTTAGTGTTCGTCAGATTTAGCCTTGAGGGAGATTCATTGTGTTCTGTTGCTGCACTGATTCTTGCACCTCGTCGGGACCTCAAAAGACTCAATGATTTGAAAAAATGTTGGCTGGAGTTCAGAAGAAGCAAGAAGATGCTCCCACTTCCATTTTTACCCTTTTAAGTGTTTAATTTTCATAAATATTTGTCTTGTTTTAATACAAAAAAGAGCTAAATGCAGACACTGGAGTCAGGCTGGTTACACAAAGCAAAGGGACGGGACGAGTCTGAGAGGTGCAAACACCAAACACAGGACAAAGGACGGTAAAGTTATCCTGTGCTGTGATCGATCCAAATGCAGGAAAACATGAAAATAAAACAAAGTTTTGATCGTTATTTGGCTAAAAGTTCACATTTCTGGAGTCTGCAAGAGAAGAAGAACAAAGAAGTAAAAAAAAATGTAAAAAGAAAGAAACTGAGCCAAAACACCCTGTCAGAGTAAAACAGGAAATGACCAAAAGAGAAACACTGAACACAGAGTCGAAGCTAATCAGAACAAACATGACAACAGAAACCACAGACGAGACAGACTGGACAGACTCGGGGAACTAAAACTACCAGGAAGAACTCAACAAGCCAGAGCATCGAGAGACTGAAACCAACCCCAACTCATCTCAGGAATAACGTCAAAACTTTACACTTAACCAGAAGAATCAGTCATAAAATCAGCAGAAATCAAACAAAAAACAAACAAACAGGAGTTCAAACACAAAAATTAAAAAGTAACAAATGAAGCTGAAACTAAAAAGTCAATAAATACATTTTCAATGTACCTGAAAACGTTCTGATCAGAATCGCAGCAGCTTCTGTAAAGTTCTTCAACAACTTCAGTTGATGTTTTTGTATGTTGTTATACCAGCTGTCACGGGGTAGGATGGGTGGGTGGGTGGCTGGATGGATGGGTGGGGGGGTGGATGGTTGGATGGACGGGTGGGTGGATGGATGGGTAGGTGGATGGATGGATAGCTGGTTAGATGGGTGGATGGATGGATGGATGGATGGATGGATGGATGGATGGATGATGGGTGGATGGATGGATGGATGATAGGTGGATGGATGGATGGATGATGGGTGGGTGGGTGGGTGGATGGATGATGGGTGGGTGGGTGGATGGATAGGTGGATGGATGGATAAATGGATGAATGATGGGTGGGTGGATGGATAGGTGGATGGATGGATGGATGATGGGTGGGTGGATGGATAGATGGATGGATGGATGGATGGATGGATGGATGGATGGATGATGGGTGGGTGGGTGGATGGATGATGGGTGGTGGGTGGGTGGATGGATAGGCAGATGGATGGATGGTTAGATGGGTGGATAGGTGGATGGATGGATGATGGGTGGGTGGGTGGATGGATAGGTGGATGGATGGATGGTTAGATGGGTGGATAGGTGGATGGATGATGGGTGGGTGGATGGATAGGTGGATGGATGGATGGATGATGGGTGGGTGGGTGGGTGGATGGATGGATGGTTGATGAGTGGGTGGATGGATGGATGATGGGTGGGTGGATGGATAGGTGGATGGATGGATGGTTAGATGGGTGGATAGGTGGATGGATGGATGATGGGTGGGTAGGTGGATGGATGGATGATGGGTGGGTGGGTGGATGGATAGGTGGATGGATGGATGGATGATGGGTGGGTGGATGGATGGATGGATGGATGGATGGATGGATGGATAGGTGGATGGATGGATGGATGATGGGTGGGTGGGTGGGTGGGTGGCTGGATAGATGGATGGATGGGTGGGTGGGTGGGTGGGTGGCTGGATAGGTGGATGGATGGATGGATGGATGGATGGATGGATGGATGGATGGATGGATGGATGGATGGATGGATGATGGGTGGGTGGATGGATGGGTGTTTGGATCATGTATTCTGATGAGCCGGGTTTCCTCTGCTGTCGTTCGTGCCTCAGATGCAGGTGGAGCCGGATCACGTGGTGTGTGTGCGGCTGATCCTGAGACAGCCGTCCTTGGCCTGGTTAACCTTCAGCCTTGAAGACATTAAAATATTCCCTCACACGGAGCCGGTGAGTTTTTCTAATGTTGTTAACGTGCAGAGGAGTCAGGAGTGCAGGAAGGTAAAGTGACATTAATCACAGACTCAGTGAGAGAGCAGAGGGACAATAATGAACTCAGTGAGGTCTGTTCAGAGCGGCTCTGCTCGCGTTCATGTGCACAGCATCAGCGTTGTGCTGTAGGAAGCGTCTGATTTGTGGTGCCATTAAGCTTCTGGCTTTTACTTCTGCCGGCTCACCTGTGCTTCCTGTTGTCAGGCCCTCAGGTAACATCAGCACGCTGTCACTTTGAAGGGAAACGTTAACTAGTGCTTCTTCCAGTCCACCTCCAGCCCAGCATCACAACAGCATAAATGTGGAGGAGGAGAGTGAAAGTTTGAGTAACTCCTCACAGCGCGGGCAGATGGGCGATATTTGAAGCTGACGTGGACGATGTTTTGTTGATCCAGCTTGGCGCTCTTTGCTTCTCTGTGTTTACACTGTGTCTGCTGAGCAGCTGCGCTCACAGGGCCTTTTTCTGGCTCTCTCAGAAGGTTTAAACCTGTCTCAACTCCACTGATTCCCAGCAGTCAGTGGACCACATTTACACATTTAAGGAAATGTGTGAGAAGGTGGAGCAGTGGTGCCAACCCCTCTATCACGATTTGAACTGGAACACCTCACAGCTTTTACATGTTAGCCTCCTCCTCAGGCTCTGAGCGTGCTCACATACTATTAAATCCCTGCGAGTGTCACCTGCTCCAGTCAGAGATTATTAGATGAGAACAATAAATTGTGATAAAATCTAACAAGAACATAAAAATCGAACAATGAATCAGACAAAGGATGAAGCTGCAGGTTAATCTGGTGATTTCTGGCACAGAGCGGTAAATGAATGATTTCATCTCTGAGCGTGCTCAGTGCTGCTGTTTCGTTCTGAGGTGACGGCTGCACATTAGAGCTGTGACACGTTAAACTGGATCCATTTAAACATTAAAGCTTCCTGTCCCACAGGAAGGACACGTGGAGGTTCGATCAGAGTGAATGAATGTGATGATCAGGTATTCTTGGTGTGTGCTCCGTGTTTCTAGCAGTGTGATGAGACTCAGCAGATCAGAATCAAGCAGAGCAACATTTAGACATTTTCTAAACTCCACGTTCCTGCAGCTTGTGGATTGGATCGGTGGGGGGAAGCTCCGGGATGTTGGGGTTTGTTGTTGAACGACCAGCAGGTGGAGCCAGAGTGAGAACTGAAGCAGAGATCCAGCTGAACAACAAAGTCATAGAAACTCGGCTGCAGAGTGTAACGAACGCTCTTCCTCGTTCCAGGACCCAGAGAAGGAGGTTTCTGATTGGCTGTCTGACCTGACCCTCATTGACCAGCACCCTGATCTGGAGGTACGCACCGTGTTTCTGTCTACATGAGGGCGCCGAGCTTTGAGAGCCCGTTTGCTGCATATTTCATGAGCTCATTTCTCAGTTTTCATACTTAAATTCAGTTTCAGCTTCTCCAGGGTTGAAACACAAATGAAGGTTTTATCATTCTGCAGCTAGTCTTCCTCTGGGCTCTGATTTGTTTTTGATAAGCTTCCTAATGAAAGAAGCTTTTCTTATTTATCGTCTGTGACTCCAGACAAACAAACCATTAAAAAGGCACAAAGGAAGTCCAGCTGATCAGAGACTTTAGTTTAGCTGCTGCTTTAGGAGGTTTTGTGTGTTGTGATGGTGCTAAGTTAGTATTTTTATTATTTTGTGTGTGTTCCACCTCACTCACGTCCCAGTCCTGTCATGCAGTAGCATCGCTCAGCTTCCTCAGTTTTAGCAGCACTGCTGTTTATTTATGAAGACCTTCAGCAGCATCAGACACCAGCGAGGGAACAGGAGGAAGGATTAACATCCTCCGTGTTCTGGCTGACCTCAGGCTTTCATAGCCTCTAAGCTCACTTACAGGTTACTTCTGTCACAAGTTTTTAACTGTGAGTCAGGAGCAGAGCCTTTTTATTGCTGTTAAAGAAACAAACTAACCGATGGAGGCAGCAGTAAACTGGCTGCTGCTGATCCAGAGCCGGGTCACGGTGGCTGCAGATAAGCTGTTTACCCCAGACGTCCTTTCCCGCGGCGATGGTTTCCAGCTCCCGGGCCAGACGAGATATGAAACTGTATCCTCTGCCTCTGTGGAGGCGTTTACCTCCAGGTGACATGGGTTTTTGGTGTCTCAGCTGCTCGTGTGGTCGACCTGGTTAGAGTTTTTTTGTGCGGTCATGTGACTGAGTGCCTGAATTCTGATTTCTGTTGATTGATCTAATTCAGAGCTTCAGCTTCAAATGTTAAATATGATCCAGGAAGGAGCAGAGGGTATGATTGTGTCCCCGTGTGTCCCTCAGGGTCTCCCTGACCCGCAGACCGTATCCTCCAGCATCCAGCAGATGTGGGCTCTGACTGAGGTGATGCAGACCAATCAGACGACAGCATCCATCGGACGGTTCGATGTGAGTGAAACACACAGTCAGCCTCATCTGTCCTGTAACGAGTGTGTTCATGATGGAGGTGATGTAATGAAATTTGGTCGTTAGCTTGTCTTTCGTGTTCTCGGAGATGATGAACATTTTAGTTTATCAAATGATCTGAAATTACATTTCTGTGAAGGCACATATGCTGTGTGTGTGTGTGTGTGTGTGTGTGTGTGTGTGTGTGTGTGTGTGTGTGTGTGTGTGTGTGTGTGTGTGTGTGTGTGTGTGTGTGTGTGTGTGTGATCATGTGTGTGTCATTAGAAATGAGGGCAGAGTCATGATGGTGGTTCTCTGTGCTGCAGGTGGATGGATGCTACGATATCAGCCTGCTCTCCCTGACATAAAGATGTGTGTGTGTGTGTGTGTGTGTGTGTGTGCGTGCACGTGCGTGTGTGTGTGTGTGGGACGCTTGTATATCGGAGTTCATGATGGCGGCTGTAACAGCATGAAGAGAAAGTGCTGACAGAGACAGACTGACCTCTGCTCGTCACCCTGTGGTCATTTCCTGCCCTGATGTGATGCTGTCACAGTATTTAAGCCTTCACTCTAATGTCTAATGCGAAGACCTGCGAGTCCTTAAAGTATCTGTACTAAAGACTCGTTCACTAATAAAAAATATCCTAAAGTAATAAATTGTCTAAAATTGTGTTTGCTTGTGATTTCATCACATCTTCAGCTTCATCTCATCCTTATATTTAAAACCCTCCAGACTCTGTGCTGGACTCACACACACACACAAAGCCATAAACGAGTGAACAGGAGGGGCTGACGTCAGCTGAAGAACATTTTTGGTTCTTTCTGTAGTTCTGTAACTTGTTGATGGTTCCACTGAGCTGGAGATAATCTAACCTGTTGAGATGAGCATGACAATAAAAATGAGTCACTGCAGATAAAAGCAGCCTGCACCGAGGTCTTTCATTTCTATGTTCACACGAATAAACACAGGCAGAAAATGTTCAAGTCAGCCCAGTAGGTTTGTTTGGCCTTTGTTTCATTCTGAGCTAACATGAGTGTGTTTCCTGTTCTTAAATTTCATGTGTTTGAGTGTTTGGAGCCTGACAGCACAGGAAACAGAAGCTGATTGGCTCACAGAAGGCAGGCAGCAAGAGGACTGCACTCTGTGTAACTGCCCACTGTGGACACTTGGTGGCAGCACAGCGTCATTTCTGAGCTCCTTAAACCTGCTGCTAACTGAAGTCCCCGTGAGGACGGTTTACTCAGAGAGGAAGACTGTAGACTTCCATCATCGAGTCAGTGAGGAAGGCGCTGACAGTTTAAACTTTAGCAAACATCAAAGTTCTGCACTGTTTTCATTTTATGATTCTTTTTGTTCTCTAATACAAAAATAGATATTTAGAAAAAGAAAAAATAGATATTTCACTTTTTACTGCACAAAATTCATTAATGACGCAAAATCCACTAAAACGATGATGCGACCTTACGGATGAAGACGAGCAGATAATGGTGACAACTTCTCGTCATGACGTGATCGAGTCTGCTCGTTTCGCGCTGCTGGGCGAGTGCAGCTTTGCATGATTCACAATTGAAAATAATCCTTCTTCATCTGATCCTGTGCGGCCCCTCAAGTCATCCTCTGAAAACAAAGTGTTTTAGCTCCGCCCCCTTAAAGCTAATTTTCTAATTGAAGGTCAGATAAACAGCAGGTGGGTGGAGCTTCTGTGCCAAAGGGGCCCAGTTAGTGATATCCCCTCTCTGTGACATCATCCAGAGCCAAGAATAGAAAAGTCAGAGTCAGGGATGTCAGGAGAAAAATGACTTTGGGGAAAAAGAAAGTTCTGGATGATTTTTTTTCCCCTGATTGGTGAGACCTGGGGAAAGAACTTTTCAGAAGTCATAAATGACACGTTCTGATAGCTGGAGGTTTGATTAGTGATACTGAATCAGCCCTGCGAGTTTACACTTTCAGAAACGTCTGCATGTTTTTCACATCTTGTTGCCTCACATCAATAAAAACTTATTTTGCAGTGTTAGCTGTGCATGACTGAGGCCTTACAAAACAATATTAGTTTGGAGGTTTGTGGAGGAATATCACAGACTGTGTTTAGCAGCAGCTGCTGGCTGGATTCCCTGCGGTGCTTTATACAATAAGGCAGGCCTTATTTTAGCAGAACAACAGTGGCGGTTCTCGGGAGGTTTGTCCAACAGTGCTGACTGGAACCAAGATGCAAGCGCTGGGATTTTTTCTTCTTCTTGTCTTAATTTGCTGCAGCAGCCTGCTCTTTGTCATAGTTGGGTTTTGTTTTTTACCAATCTGAGGGGGATTTTGAAAATTACAACAGACACAAAGCAAGAAGAAGAACGCAGCAGAGGACCTGAGGTCTCCACGGCTGGATTCAGACGAGTGGAGAAAGGCCCGCTGTCTGCCTTCAGTGTGACGGAGGCCTGAGGCAGTTCAAGGATGTGGTTTGAATGTTGGGAACAAATGTGTGAGTGAGGTGTTAGAGGAGGCTCCTGGGTGTCTTTGCAGGGACAGTAAATCCCCCCAAATAATCCTCCCTGCTGTCTCTGATGGGCTGAAATTCACAAAATGAACTTTATGTTTTGTTCAGTCAGACTCAAAACTACAGCCTGAGACCAAAAACTCACCAGGAGAGACTTTTACTGAGCAGCAGGGTCGTTCTCTCCTCAGAAGCTTCTGCACAATCACACCCAGAGGAGTCGCCCCCTGCTGGACGTTAGAAAGAACGCAGATTTGTGACACGCCATCATTGGCTCTACTTTTCAGACCTGATAAATTTAACATTGAAGTAATTATAACTAATACTAATATCATGCTTGAACCAAAACACTGACAGAGAGAGAGGAAGTAAAAGGCTGCGAGCGAACGCTGAGGAGGAGGACGCCAAATTAATTCAATTCAATTCAATTTTATTTATCTAGCGCCAAATCACAACAACAGTCACCTCCATGAAGAAACACCAGAGTGACGGAGCCACAGGGGGGAGGGCAGATCTACAACCTGCAGTCTGGTGATGTTGAAGCCCAGTATATGAGGCAGATGCTGCAGACAACTGGATGATTAGAAGACCTGACCCACACCTGGGACCACACCTGTAACATACACACAGGAAGAGGATGGCAGGAGAGAGAGAGCTCCAGCTCATGTCATGATGCTCCTCCTGCTTTACACTCCTGAAGACCTCTGCTGGCTTTTTTGCTTTATTTTTCTGATGTTTTTATTTGCATGGTGTCTTTTCTGGGTCATCTTACCTGCAGGGATGTGACAGCGAGGAGCAGGAATCTGAGACCGCTGAGCCGGCAGCGAGACAATCAAACCCAAATTTGTATTTTTTTGAGTTGTTTCTGAAATGAATGTTTACAGTGACATGATGGAGAACAGGCAGAAAATAACTGTTTTTATGTTTGTTGTCTTTTGCATCTGATGTCATCATAAAACATGAGGACACATGAGGTAACTGTTTGTCCTCTTTTCACCGCTGGATATAAAACTGAAGCTGTTCTGTAAACCAGAGCAGACGGAGCCAACACACCGGCCAAATGATCCACAAAGATGATGTAAGAATGTGTAAGTAAAGCAGACGTGTGTGTGTGTGTGTGTGTGTGTCTGTAGAATAGGTGGCGAGTCCTATCAGAGGACTAGTGCACTTGATTAAAGGGGCACACGTCGTACATCCTGGGAGGAAAGCGGGCAGTTCTGCGCCCCGCTGAGCTCCTGCTGAGTTTTATTTATTGCAGTTCAATATTTGGATCATAAAAGCCTGAGGGACAAACACACACAAACCTCACACGGTGTCCACACATCCCTGAACAAGGACAACAACAAACCAGGAAACAGTCAGGAAAGGATCGAAGCGAGCGGTCAGGTTTAGCCAATAATATTTATAATAATACCAAATAAAGTCAAAGTGCTTTACAGAAAGAAAAGACAGCATTAATACGAAAGTCAAAGTAACACTGCTGGCCATCAAACATTATGATCAAAAATGTTTATAGACTTTGAAAGCAGCAAAGATGCTGCTCCACAGTAAAATCATGATTTCATTTCACAGGAAAACTGAGAAACATGAGAGCTGCTGTTTCACACCAGCGTTAACTCTGGTGTCAAACTAAAACACGTCCAATCAGCTGCAGCGCTGAATCCTGATCTTACAACAGCAAACATTGTTTTTCATCATCATTTATGTCACAGCAGTGCTGCCAAACGAGCCAGCTCACTGCTGGTCACAGTTTTATTGGTTAGTGTGGGCGGAGCCTGTAGGCGTACCTCTGCCTGCTGACTGGATGCTTTAGCTCTGAAAGTCTGTGAGAAGTTCAGAGTCAGATGGTGTAACGTATGTTCATGCGTTCTCCTTCATAATAAAGCTCTAATAAAGTTCAGTGGTAACTCCTCGGCGTCACGTCTTTGCTCTCGTCAGCAGGTTTGTTTCTGTTTGAGGCCAAACCAGGATCAATACTGCCAGCATCTCACTGCTGGACCTCGGAAGTCCTCTTTTCCACAGATGCTGGGCATGAAAGTTTACTGCAGCACCTGGAGAACATGAATCATTTTATAGGAGCTGAAAGAAATTTTTTGTAGCTCAGTCTGACTCAAAGTGAGCATTGGACCTAACAGCAGACTGGACTCTCAGTGGTGCTTTAAATTTTTCAAACAAATGTATTTAATTATTTGCATTTAGCTGGAACTGTGCATGCCATTTTAATTGTACCCTCGTGTATCCGCGCCCCTCTTGTAGGACTCCTCCTCCCAGGGTCTGGGGGATATTTTGCTGCCTCTGAGACATGAAATGTCACACCGGTCTGCAGAAATAAACTCTGCCTTCGATGCACGGCTTCCAGCGGAGCTGCAAATTGGAAGTAAGGTTGTGAAAAATAAATCAGGTGAAAGAGGCACAGAAACAGAGAGAAACAAAGTGAGGAGGGACAGGAGGCTGTCTGCACCTCCACATACAAATCAGTACATACCGAAGAGAGCGCGGCACAAATGTGCAGAGCCAGCTGCCCGCTCAAGTGCACTTGACATTTAAATTCATGCGCTGGCCCGCTTTGTGCACCATGCATTTCAGTGCACTGTGGAAGCAACTGAGGGAATGAATGTGGATGTTTGTGTGAGAAGACGAGTCAACCATCACCCCCAAAAAACCTCCATCTCCTTACTCCACCTGCGCACACAGACTGGTCCCACACAGGTGGAGCTACGTCGGCTCTGTGAGGAGGCGACACAGCAAGAGAGGTTAGTTTACACCCTTTTGCACAATATCAGTCTTACTTTTACTCTTTTTAACTAACTTCATCTTCACTTTTCTTTGGTTTTAACCCTGTTGTAAACTACAAGAGGGATAAAACCATCTATCTATCATCTACCTACCGACCGACCTATCTATCTATCTCGTGGCCTACCAGCTGTGATCCAGCTGTGCAGCACTTTGGATGTTTACATGAGAAAAAAAGATTTCTCACCAAAGGATTTTCCTTTCCTCATCTCTTCCTCATATCCTTACTGAGAGGAGCTGATCATGGAAACCTCTCCCACTCTTCTTCTGTCATGACACCTGCTGCCACTAGAGGGCAGGATGACAGCGTTGCTGTTTAGACTGGGAGCCCAATCTTTCCATTTTACCCTCCTTTGTTTTGTTTGCAGTTTGCAGCAGGACTTTTCTGAGCCGGCTCAGATCCTCAGCCCGTCCTTCAGTTCACGGCAGACATCAGCAGTTATGTCCTACTTTATCTCCTTTCCTCTGTCCTCTGCAGGCAGCAGCAGACTCACAGTGTGATTTATCTGTCAGAGTCAAGCAGCTCGATGTGGCTGATTTTGTGAATTAATATCAGAGTGAGTGAGCTCCTCACAAACCTCCTGCTTGGGTGTTTCTCGGTTCTCCTTCAGTTCTGTTGGAGGAAACATCTTCAGCGGCATACGGCTCACCTGATTGGCTCGGCTCCGTCAGCTCGTGTCATTAATGCAGAGTTTGTGAGTTTAAACCACGGTGCACTTTCCTCTCTGAGTGAACGCTCTGGGTCTTTGTCTCCCTCTCATTAAACTCCCGCCCAGCACACCGTCAGTCTCCACCTATCACCGTCCTCCATGTTGAAAACCTGATTAGACACCTGAACCTTTGCGTCGCTCTCCACGCTGAGCGATGCCTCTGCAGCTTTTAACCCCGACACCATGAATCATTTATTCAGATGAGGCTGTGACAGCGGTGTCACGGCCTCCCTCTGATACCTGACAGGAAGGAAAAGATGCTTCACGCTGTGAATGGAATATTTTACGCCGGTCCAGTTAAAGTTAACCCTTCCACTGTGGACAGACCAGCTCACAGGAAATGAACACCTTTTCAAATCTGACATGCACAAAGAGATAAAACTGTAACCTTCACTGGGGTGAAGGCGGTGATCACTTCCATCACTGCTTTTCTTGTAACATCATCTTATTGCATGTCTTTAGTAAGACTCCACCCACTCTTTATCTGATCAACCAACTCACCCTCACCGACCGCACCGAACGCCTCCAAACTTCCATCTTAATAACTTTAACCATCACTAAAAACTATTTTACTAAACTGGAAAAAGGGACAGAAGAGCCATGAATCAGAGGCTCAGATTACAAACAGATCATGCAAAAAAGACTTTAAAACAAACTATTTATTTGATAAGATAAAAAAAGTTTGCAGACTACTTCAGTGTTTTGCTCCACTTAAAGCTGCACAAGCCTCATATTAATAATGTGCAGTTTTATTTGATTTTTCCCTCAGACTCAGCTTCTTCGTGCCCTGTGGAGAAAAAAGAGGAGAACGTATGAGCGCTGACCTTTACGCTGACATTTTTAAAGAACAACGAGTGATCTCTGTTTCAGATACAGCGATAATACACATGTTTGTTCCCAGAGCACTTAGGGTAACACAGCTTGTTGCTGAGGCTAAATGATGCATAATTAAAATGATGAACGTAATCATGTTGCCTTCCTCTGGGGCCGCGGCAAATCGTTTCTTCTCCTAATTGGAACACAGACGATTGGTTTTGTTTCGAGGGTGTGTGATTTGCGTCAGAGCTGATTCGTTCTCTTTGCTGCTGAAGATTTTTTCCTTTAATTCATTTGTTTTTGTTTTTGAGCAAATAGGAATACAAATAGCTTTCAGATTAATATGCCAGTCAATCTGCAGGGCAGCCAACACTTAATGGGGAAAAACTCAATTTAAACTTTCTCACACTGGTGGTAATAATGTAATAATGTCATCAGTTTATGTACAAGTAGAATCCCAGATAAATGGGGGAGAGTTTGTAGATTCATCAGGCAGATCATCCAGAATGAGATTTCCATACTGGATCAGTCGGGTTAGCAACGACGGCCAAGAGAGAAACGGTGGTACTGCATGAGGGGCAGCAAGGGTGGTGCAGGTATATGAGGACAGAGAGACAGTGGTGAGGTGTGCAGCAGGAGTGGCAGGTGGGTTCAAGATGGGGGTAAAGCTAGCGAAGGTGGATGAGTTTAAATACCTGGAATCAACCGTCCAAAGCAACAGACGGTTCACAAGAGAGGTGAGGAAGAGAGTGCAGGCAGGGCAGAGTGGGTGGAGACGAGTGTCAGGGAGGATTTGTAACAAGAGTGAAAGGGAAGGTTTACGAGATGGTAGCGAGATCTGGTGTGGTGGGTGGAAGCGTGCTGCAGGTGGATGTCAAACATCTGGATTTATGGTGACAGATCAAATCCAAAAACCCGGGTTAGCCTGCCAGGAGAAGGACCTCGTCATGATTAGCAGTCATGTTCCTGTGGAGGCTAATTTCACTGCATGAATAACCTGAGCACCATTTCAGCAGGAATAAAAAATATGCTTTGAAAACTCTGCCTGTGTCCCATCACAGTTCAAGTTCAGCCCAAGTCACCCGAGAGCGAATCACATTCCCCGTGGAAAGTTTCCGAGCCACTCGCCGCATTCCTGTTCATTAGCCTGCAGGATGGAGCGATGCGCATCATCCAAGAGGTACGCGAAGCATGCAGCTGCTGGACGACAAGACGACAGAATATGGACAGGTTTGGATTCCTGAGAGCACAGAAACATCAGCAGGTGCTGGGTGTGATTATTCAGAGCTTTATGGCTCCGTCACATCTGATGAGACCATTTGCATCTCCTTTATTTATGTGCAGCGGTGACTAAGTGCAGCTGCTCAGACGCCTCCAAATGTGCTCGCTGATTCTGACGCTGTATTAATTTAACACTAAATGGGGTTATTTGTGCAAACAAGCGATCCAGCGTCCCCAAGCAGAGCAAGCAAAAAAAACAAAAAAACAAAACATTTTCAAGCTGCAGGGTGGAAACAGAACAATCAAATCATGCATCATGTAAGAGGGGAGAGACAGCAAACACCCGGAGAGCACATTCCTGCACAACGAGCAGCAAACGTGGCTGATGGAGCCGTGAAGTAAATCACTGGTGAAATGTGTCATACATGCGTGTCACAGGACAGACTGAGGGAAACAGTGACGCAGCAAACACTGCAAGAGGAAACATGACATCAAACTACGCTGATGAAGAGTGTCCAATTACACCTCTGTTACAGCAAAACACTGGAAAACAGGCTGAGGCCCAGGATCAGACAAAGAAGGATTATTTCCAACTATAAATCATCCAAAGCTGCTCGAGAATGGAAATACTGAGCTGCAAATGAGCAGATAGAGATGAGCACATCCTGATTAGCTAACCCACAAGAATCCATCTTTGTCTTGGCCCAATGCGACACGATATGGCTCAATGACACAATCAAAGCAGTCCAAAACCAGAAAAACCAGCAGAAATAAATCAAACAAACAGAATCGTCACAAAGCTCGAGCAGGTAAAAGAATCAAAGAGCAGACGTCAGTGAGAGTGGAGAGTTCCTGCAGCAGGAATCATAAAAAACTCTTTATTGATGCAAATGTTGCTGGAAACGGACAGAAAACGAGTCAAAGGGAAAAGCTGCAGGAATCAAGGTTCAACTTTAAGTTTCAAGGATGCTTCTGTGAAGGATTCGATGCAACGACTTCTTCTACAGATGCATGCAGCTCCAGGTTAGACAGGAGGGGGTTTAAGAAGTGAATGTGCTGTCAGCACAGCAATGGCTCCTTTCTTTGCATAAATGCTAACTGAATGAGACGCAGGTGGAAAACTTTCAGGTAACTGGAGAAAAGACAAAGACGGGAAACATGAGATGGAATAATTGGCAAAATAACACAAAGTGGAAACAGGACAAGGAAATACTGGAGACACAAGAATCATGTGAATATTAGAAACTTAATATTAGAAGATTCTGGATCATAACTCTTTCTTTCTTTTTCTGTCAGAATCCAACATTTGTGATGATGTTGTTATTTCTCTGCATCACTACAGATATAAACATGTCATACGTGTTGGGACGGTCTGCCTGTTGTGTTAAGTGACAGCAAAGAAAGAGCCTGAACCCATTTCTTCGTATCTGGACGTTCTCAGTGGGAGAAACGTTTCATGCTGCAGGTGTCTTCTTCAGTCTCAGCTGACTGCAGGTTTCCAACTCTGTCAGTGAACAGCTAATGTGTTTTAGGTGCTTGCTTGTGAGGTGGAGGGTGTTGCACCAGCAACCTCTGGACACTGGCTGGTTTCTGCAATGACAGAAATTCAGAGCAAACACATGTCACCGTCCTATTTTTACTGCAGTGTGACTGAGCTGAAGGTGATATTAACTTCCTCCCACATGACAAGAAGGCAGTCTCTGTTATTAAAATTCATGCAAATAGAAAAAAGCCTCTTTTTTTTTCACTGCTTCTTTCTTCGTCCTGGTCCGTTCAGACTTTAAGGTCTGCCTCCTTGCCGTCTCAGCGTCATTCAGAGCTCCAGGAAGGTCACTGCTCAGGAACAGAGGTGTCCCGCCTGGATTGATGCTTTCATTTCCACACACTTACATGTGCTGTGTTACTGTAGCTGCAAGGTGAGGCCATGCTGCTGGAAGATAATTTGACAGCTAGATCTTTTCAGGGATTGAAGCCAGGCCTGATCGATGTGGCAGGCAACCTCATTAACGAGCATCCTGCCGAACGCTCACCGCGAGGAGGAGATGACAAACAAGGCAAAGTGTGTGACGCACATACAGCAGCTGAAGTGATCCTACTTTTCTGTTTACACACACACACTCACACACACACACACACGCACACGGAAATGAGAACTCCACCACAGGCAGGTGCGCCTCTCAGGACATAACTCTGCATCAGACACACAATTATGTACACAGATTATGAAAAAACACAGCCTGAGAAAAACCACGACTAACATATGCATCTGTCTCTCTCTCGCGCACACACACACACACACACACACACACACACACACACACACACTACATGAACACCTTCCTGGCTCCCAGTTTAACCTCCTGAGTGTGATTTGAGGTGTGTGCAGAATCAGGATGGCGTTAAACAAACACAGGAGCTGTTGTTCAAGAATCCGATGCTTTCTTTGCTCTGCGGCGTCGAGGCCGTCGGGGAAACAGGAAACAGCTGCGGTCTCTTTTACTTCCCCACAAACACACGGCAGCACGTTTCAGGCGACACCAAACATCTCATCACTGTTTCACCGCATTTCAAGTATTATGAGCTTATTGTTATTCTCCAAAGAGCATGCATTCACAATCAAGCATCATGCTGTAATGAGGGGCGGAGCTAAATTTACACACAGAGAAGGAGGAGCATTCTTTAAGGGCTAAACTGTAAAACAATGAGACAACCCCCAAAACAGGGATGGTGTTTCAGGTGGAGCACGCTGACATCATCATGCCCTCCTCATCTTTCTCACTGTTTGTCACTGCTGCGAGTATGAGGCCATACCTGGCCAGGTACACACACAGACGTATGTGTGTCTCTTTCTCTCCTCATTTTCCCATCATCCTCCAGTTGTTCCCAGCAGATGGTTGCCCCTCCCTGATCTTACTCCTGTCTGAGGTCATTTCCTGTCAAAAGGAGTTCTTCCTTCACACTTTCGCCGACTTAGTGCTGCTCACAGGAATCTTCTGATTGAGTATTTGTGTCTCTTTTCTTTGGACTGCATCACTAAAGTGTCGTCACTTGGCACCTTGTGAGCAAAATGTGCAGCTGTTTGCACATCAAAGCAAAGATAATTAGATTTTGGTATGAGTACATATACATCATATTTACATCTTTTCTGTAATGAATTGTTTTTCCATTAACTGCTGTAAAGTTCAATAAATGGTGTCTGTTTATTTTGGATCAAATATCTGACCAGCATTGATCTGTATTGATCTGTATTGATCTGTATTGATCTAGTGGATAAGCGGCTGTTGATGAAACAGAACTCGTGTGTTTAAAAAGATTAAACCTACATTTGGAACGTTCCTCCGTTTACGCACCGCCATGTTCTCCCAGCAGCTGATGCACTCGAGTACTGAAACTGTAAAATACATTAGCATCCAAACTTTGTGCAGCTGGATAATGCAACAATAACATCCGGCACACCTGCACGCGCTTTGGCACATCATTTGGAAACCACTGCAGTGAGGTGAGTACAGGCCGCTCACACAGATGTGTCATCATTTCATTATTATTGACCTGCAACACAAGCACAACCAGAGTCTAGCTTGAACTGTACAGTGGGTCCAAATCTGCGACATTTCACGGAGATGGACTTAAAAAGCATCTCTGCAGAGGAGCGGCGGTACAAAGGCACCCTTCTAATTTTTGATTGGTTTACTTCTTGAAGGCCTCGTGCGGCTGAAGCATATAAACTGATTTTAAAGGTGGAGACTGAGTTCCAGTGACGCTGGGCGCCACTAGATGGAGCTGCAGCTCCTCCCTCCGTCTGCTCTCTCAGCTCTCTGCTCAGTCCGTCAGCGAGCTGCTGTTTTTGTCTGTCTGCTGTGAAATTTAAGGGATGAACTCTTTATTTTCTGATTGCTGTAAGCAAGTCATGCTTGTGCGTATACCATAAGGCAGGCGAGGTACAGCTTTCTGATCCCCGTCTTTACCAAATAAGCAATAACGCTGTGTCAGTGAGGCTGTAATGAGCAACAGTCTGCACCAAAATCCAATTTCAGAGGCTCTGATGGACTGTCGGAGCGATGCTAATTGCTCTCCCTCCCACCGACAAAGACTGGCAATCAAAGTCGACTTTTGTCATGCTCATTAGCCCAGTTACCGCCCATTCATCTCAGACGGGTTTAACCCTCGAGGAGCCTCAGCGTTGTGAGATGTGCTGCTGTAAGTGCTCCTGACTGAGCGAGCAGACAGGTGCGTGCAGGATCAGGATTAAGCTGCTGAGTTTGGATGATGATGCGATGCATGAACACAGCAAAACAAACACGACAGAGGTAGAAATGGGATATTGCACAATGCGTGATGCCATCCAGCCTGAGCGGGTTACACCCTCCACCGATTCAAATGTGCAGGGATAGCATGAAGAATGGGGAGATTAGTTTTTCCTCTAAGCCTCTCACAAGGAGAGCAGGAAGTCATGAGGCAGCACTTTCTGCTGTATCACTGCTCTGCAGTCAAACTCCACAACCAGCAGCAACACCTGTGTCCACAGATGCAGCCATTATTTTCACATTATCCTCAGCTCACTACAACATACTGCACGCAAATGTGCTGCAGACAAAGAGGTGCTGGATTGGAGTCGGCCCTGCAGGAGAAGTCCTCTTAGAAAATATCGCTTCTTCCTGCATCCGTCGCATCTTTCATCTGGATGATGGGTTCATTCTGACCGTTACTCTGACAGTTATCCATCTGGGAGCTTAGAATTGTTTGAGCACATCCAAACATTAAAGATTAAGAGACAGCAGGCAAACTGACAGATGCACAAAATGAGCATGCAGATGTTTTCTCTCGTGTGTTTCCTTCTTATTTTGATCACTTGGCATCTAAAATCGGTTGATATCAGTTTGTTTTTTCATCGTGGGTCTTTATTATTTTGGTATTTTATAAGTGAAGACAGCTGTCCTCTGAAACAGGGTTCAGGTGTATCCCTGATTTCTCAGGGTTATAAAGATGTTTCCGATCTCAGGATGGAAATTCCCAGTTGGAATTTTCAGCCCCCCACCTGGAATGTCAGAGTCGCTACACCAACCCTGGCTTAGCAGTCCAAGATGGTGGCAGTGTACTGGAACTTAAGCCTTCATCAGGCGGGGCTGTCACATAAAGACATGGTGAAGGTGGCCATATTTGGAGTGTGGTGTTTAAACTGGGCGAGCAATATTTTCACAGTGGTGCTGACGTTCTGTTGTCGAGGTTTATTTCCTAAACCAGAGTAGCTTTTAGTGTTTAAACAGTTTCCTTCTTATTTCTTTTTTATATTCAAAATGAATATAAAAAAGAAAAAAGACTAAAATGTGTCCAGATGTCTGTGAAGGTTCTCAGTCATCCAGGTCATCGTAGTCTAAGGAGCTTAGAAAGAAAAGCATCTGGACTTCTCTAAGTTGCTTGAAGACGTTTCACCTCTCATCCGAGAAGCTTCTTCAGTTCTGGGGTCAAATAGTGGAGAGTCCCAGATTTAACCCCTGTGGGAGTGTCCCCCCAAGGAGGGACAATGGACCCCCTGATGATCCTCTACCTAATCACATGAGCCGAGATATGAAAATGGGTGTAGGTCACAATCAGCCAGGGTTTCGGGTGAGCTCATTGTGAAACCTGGCCCCACCTTGTCATGTGAATTCCTGAGGTCAGATGGCCCAGGATGTGAGTGGGTGTTAAGGCGTCTGGGGAGGGAACTCAAAACTGGATTATAGATGGCAGACAGTTGGTGTCGTAAACCACCGCCTCTGTTCAAAGATGATCGCTCACAGTGGACATAGATGGCCTCTTTCACTCCTCTTTCAAACCATCTGTCCTCTCTGTCCAAAATGTGAACAGTGGCATCCTCGATGGAGTGAGCTTAAAACTGAAGAAGCTTCTCAGATGAGAGGTGAAACGTCTTCAAGCAACTTAAAGAAGTCCAGACGCTTTTATTTCCAAGCTCCTTAGATCAGGTCAAAAGTTCCCCACAAGAACTATTTGTGGAAACCCAACAAAGAAAAAAGATCCTGAAATTGTTTTAACACACAAGAGTTGAGGCTGGAGAGGTTCAGGTAAGCTTGTTTAGGTGCGGTCACCTGAGAAGAAACACATGAAGGTCGCCTGAACTGAGTGACTGGAGCCACAGGCACAGATTAAAACGCTGGGTGGGGGTTCCAAGATGAACTTTTTTCCTATTATTCTTTATTTGCTGAAAAATCACAGGAGTGAGCTCTGCAGGGAGGCACATGACCCAGGATGATCACCAGTCAGTGCAAAGTCAGAGGGAACCAATCAGCAGCATGAATGCGAGGCACAGGTGGACACCAATCAGAGAAGGACAAACGTGGAACAGGAAGTTTGGCTGACTGGCACCTTTTTCTGCATCACTTATTCAAACCAAAGCCTTCCAGTAATCGCATCGTTCATTTTTACTGGTTGTATTTTTCTTTCTTTATTTTTCTGAATGATTTCCTGGATCTTCAGCATGATGGAACTGGTTTTATTGTGTTTCATTTGCTGTGTTGTGTATTTGTGTTGTATTGAATAACTCTCCAGGCGCTTTTCTCTTCTCTTTGTATTGATTAATTCTTTTTATCCTAATGAAAAAATGTAGAAAATGATTCTGCAACACAAACTTTCTCACTGAAAACTCTGATAGGGACGTATAAGCGATGCTGAGAACACACCAGTGGCATCGGCTCGATTTTATTTTGGATTATTTCTCAGCTGTCGGCTTGCTGCCACATGCTGCAGTGAAATGACACCTCTGCTGAAAAGAAGAGAAATCAGCGTTCGGTCAGCTTCACCCTCTGACTTCAGCCGAACATCCGACAACCTCAGGCTGCCTTTAAAACACACAGACTGCTGTTTCACAGGTTCAATTCCCCAGAGCCAACTGAGCAGAACTCACATACTACACGTCACACTATAATTCACGAAGAACACTGTGTGAGCTTATTGGCTCCTGCATCGATCTGTTCATAAATAAATATTCACTATCTGCTGCAGAAAAACAAAGAAACACAGCAGGAAACAGCTGATCAGGACCAAACGTGGAGCAGCTCATTTCCATAAATATTCCTGCCTTTAGGCTTCGTGGTCTGTCGAGTGTACCGAGTACATCTGGCTCAGCTTCAGCACTTTGACCAGATGTGGAGTAAAAATCATAACAATCATGGTTTAAGGTAGAGCTGCATCATTAACCCAGTTTTAATCTCGATTGTTATCTCAGCTTCCTGCAATTAAATGAACACGACGGAGTGATACTGAAACCGCTGAAATATTCCACCAATACAGGACAAAGCAAAAACTAATGAAGCGCTCCCTTAATCACCACCTGATGATGTACCAGCACCGAGTTCCTGGATTTACTCTGGATGAGTAACGCCTCATTCAAACGCTGATTATACAACAAAACCCGAAAGTCCGGCCCAGCAGAGGGTGAACGGCTTGTCCTCGCTCCTTGCTTCAGATTTGGAAGAAGAAATCACATCCAAAGAGTGCTGCGTGTTTGTGTCTGCACCACAAAGCTACACAAATAACTTATTTAACCTCCTGAAAACACTCCACAACCTGCAGCATGAGGAATGCACGAAAGCCAAGAAAAACAGTCCAACAGCTGCTCACATGAATCATCACATGTAAGCCATCAAACCTGTACAGAGCATCAGCGTATCCGTCCAGCTCACAAAGACTCTGAAATCACCAGAGACGTGTGTCTATTTTCAGGAAAACGGCGGACATGCTGGACAAAAGCTATTTGATCCACTCACACAGTTATTATTCCAAAGTAGAGAAGCCTGCGCTGTACACACACCGAGGATGTCACTTATTCACATCCTTCGTGTTGCTGCAATGAGTGCAAAAAGATTTCATGTTTTAATTCTCTACTTTAGAGATGCTCCTCAGTCAGGTGAAGAGAAAGCTGGTTCGAATGCACCAACCACTAACAAGGAGCTATATGACGGGAAACCCTGTTGACCACTGAAGGTTGTTCTTGTGCCTTTTTAAAATAAATGCGACCGTAAAGGGACTCATGCAACCACGTAACCAGAGGAAACAGTGACCCTGCACGTTCTCCTGTCTGTCCTACAGCGGGTTTACTCCTACGAGCACGGTGCAGGGCCTCTGACACTGTCATCTGCTCCTGCTTCTTCCATCTCATCCTCAGACGTGGGAGGGATGAGAGATAGCTTCTAACAAGCACAAACACCTGCAGCAGCGTGGAAGTGTGAGTGTGGCACTTCAAAGAGAGCGCACTCACAGCTGTGATGCTCTCGGGGCGAGGGCACGACCACGTGACCTTGGAGAGGATGTAAAGGACAGAGGAGAGCAGATGAACATCAGCCCGGCAGACTCTCAGAGCCTGATCCTGACCTCGGCGCCACCTGCGGAGCATTGCTCAGCGCCTCCCTGAGTCAGCCCGCTGCAGGCGGCAAGCGGCGGTTTATCTTTCCTCTTCCTGAAACAGAGCACCCTGCAGACACTCATTAGCACACCCAGACAAAATGTTCCTCTAAAGTTACTTTTTGGGGTAAAAGTCAGTCTTGTTTCTGTTCGCTGAGTGCCACCAGACCTCACTGACTGATTTAGCTTCTCCCAGAGTGGAGCCTCTGTGTCCTCTTTATCTTCAGTGGTCAGCAGGGATTTGCTTTGCTGACTGGGAAACATTAGCGAGATAAGTGCGTCCCTCCGCCATCGCCTCAGGTTTCCTTTAGGGAGGCGATCATTCACTTGATTGACTCTGTGTTTTCCTTTCTTCCCGTCGGGATTGGCAGCAAATAGAGTTCATAATTGACTAGCTTGTTCTTGGAAAATGAGCTCAGTTACTGTCTAAGTGGCTGTGGTGTCTGAGTGGTGCCGGCGGGGCGGATGCAGCGGTTAGCTGGGGCTGTGAGTCCCGGAGGTGTCCCTGCCCTTTGACAGAGACGTGGTCGGAGTCACGATTCTACACTCGCTGCACAGATGCTGGAGGAGGTGTTCGTTCTTTTTGTGACGGTCTTTCTTGATTTTCTTCGTGGCATCGTGGCAGAAACTCGGACGCTGCATCTAAAGGTTCGGAGAAATGTTGTGGAGTGTTTGGATGTATATCCGGCTATAAGAAGCAAAAAAAGATGAAGATGAGCAGACACAGCGGGAATTACTGTTTATAAACTGGAGTGTTTGTGTGGAAGAGAGAGTCTGAAATTATTAGCTTTAACAACAGAAGAACTGCTTTCTGTCACTTAAAAATATATCAAAGGTTAGAAAAAGCTTCTCTCAAACTGACTCTGAGAAATTGGTCCATGCTTTCATATCAAGATTATTGAAACGCTCTTCAGCTAAGTTTGACCACGTTCTCCCAGGAGTGAAGGCTCTACGTTGGCCCCCAGTGCAATTTAGAATTACCTTTAAAATACAATAAGAATAAAAATCTAATAAGAATACAAGGTTCTCAATGGTGTGGCCCCCAGCACACTTGCTCACTGCTTCCAGTCCAGTCAGACCTCTCAGGTCATCAGCTGCAGGTCTTTGAACGGTTCCCAGAATCAGATGTCAGTCTGCTGAAGTTACTGTGGTCCTGGCTGCTGACCTGAGATCAGTTACATCTGTACCTACGTTCAAAAACAGACTCAAACTCTTCAGACTCAAACTATAGCCCCTTTTCCATTAGTGCCTACTCTGATCGACTTGCCACGACTCGACTTGGTTCGACCGGTTTTCCATGACAATCGAGTACCACCTAATATGTGTGGCGTTGTCATAGCAATGCTGTCAAGCATCCCATGACATAATTAGTATTCGACACCAACGCTACAACAAAGGTGGATCTGTTGTTTTTCGTAGCCATTTTCCTCGTTGCTGGGTTTTAAAAAATGGTGGTTTTAATTTTCGTGAATAAGACACTTTGATGACTCATCGAATGACGCCACTGAACATTTTACTACCTGCTTGGATCGCTTTGAACCTGAAAATCAAAACCACCGTTTCTGAAAGCCGGAAACAAAGGAAATAGCTTCAAAAACACGCTGTGTTCCCCGAGTCTGACGAAAAGCCACAGACGGAGTAGCAGTTGGCTATAACAAAGGTGGACATCCACTTTTGTTATAGTGCTTGTGTCGCATACTAATTACGTCACAGGATGCTTGGCAGCATTGCCGTGACGACAGCCATGCACATTAGATGGTACTCGATTGTAATGGAAAACCAGTCGATCCAAGACGAGGCGGGTGGCTACTGATGGAAGAGGGGCTTATAAAACAATTCACTCAGGCCTGCAGTTAATGTGTGTTTTTATTTGTTTGTTTGTTTTGGTTGTTTGTGTTTGGGGTTCATAAGCCTACCCAGGTTTTCATGTCTGTATCTTCTGTGTTAAACGCTTTGAGCACACTGAGTAGACTAAATGGGGGCTGAACTCTGAGATTCTCGTGGTTTGTTTCTTAAACCTGCTCGTAGCTGCGACTCAGCTGCTGTTCTGTCTGATTAGCATCGTTTCAGTGGAATCACAGGCGCCTCTTCTTTAGCCACACTGTTCTAACATGTGTGAGCCGAGACTCACTCATGCTGTGTCGCTTCATGACATTTTTTCCCAAAACTGACACAAGACAAAAAGCAGAATCCTCTCCACCAGTGTCCTGCAGTTACTGATACAGAGGCAGAAACAAGAGTAAGGATAATAAAGATGATAAAGACGAGTGCTGACTCTGCTGTTCCACTAAATGTAGAGAGTCTGCGTTTCCCTTCGGCCTCGTGCTCAGGTTAGTGCCACTCCTCATTAAGTTACCTGAGTTTATTTGTATTTGCTGCTCAGCAGAGTTGGAGTTACTTTGACTCAGATGTAATCCAGCTGAACTCTGTGCACTCACTCAGCAGCATCAGAGCTGAGCTGTGACTCACAGCAGCTTACGTCCTTGTTAAAAGCACATAAATGGATCAGTAAAGTCACGGAAGGCATCATAAGGCGATAACTCTCCCATACATGAGAGCGCTGCAGAGGCTGCTTTTGTCCTGAATCGTGAATCAGAGCTGAACGATTAAAGTAAATTGCAGCGTCCTTTACTAACGGCGAACAAAGCGACTGAAATCATAGCGATTTTCCACCTGTAATGTGAACACGAGACTCTCACTTCAAAAACACACTCATCACGCTCGGTGTGGGGGGGCTCCTGATTACATCTGTGGGCCTCCACTTTATCTCGGTCCTGTATATAACAATGAATCAAAGCTGCCCTCCGACGAGTTTCAAGCACAGTCCATTGATTTAAGCCTGTCGACCTTATTGAGGCGCCGCAGGACACGCCCGAGGAATACAGAGGCGATTCATCTTTCAGCGAGCTGTGGCGAGACAGCGTGGACTCAGCAAAGCAGCGCGGTGATGCAGGAAAGATGTTGGGGAAAGGCAACAAAGAGGCAGAGAGCGCACAGCATGCTGCAGTCACAGAGCGAGCATCAGAAACAGACGTTTCAGAGGTTTCAGCTCTGAAACATGAAGCCAATGAAATGAAAGCTAAGGAGGATCTGAGCTCAGTAAACACCGTCCTGATGAGTTTCTGCTCTCAGTCGCTGGTTTGACTGAATAAGACATGATGTCATGTTAGAGACACAGAGGAGCAGGAAGCAGCGCAGCGTGAAAGCAAAGCTGTTGATTTACCAGCTGTCATATTTGTAATAGATTTAAAAATATTATTAAATATTTTTTAGATACTTTATAAACATATATTTGGAATTTTAACACAAATATTATAACCGGTTTTTCTGGTTTCTGTGTTTCTGACATTTCCCCAAATCTGCAGTGATTATCAGTGAGTGCCAAACATTTCTAAGTGCAGTGGACACAGCTGTTTCTTTAAACCTCCTGCCTTCTGTGACACTCTGTGTAGTGATTAATAAAATGAAGTCCCTTTGTGCGCTCTCCACATCCTGCCTGTGACATTTCTAACAGTATAACTAACTGTCAGTCCAAATATCCTCTCTGTAATTAAGATGTCACCCGTTTCTGTCTCTGCTTATTTTAAGAATGCGATTACTGAACTGCTTCTGAGAAAACCTCCTCAGACGCTGGATCATTTCACACCAACTTCCTTGCTGACAATTCTTCCTGAGGTTGCTGAGCATTTGATTGCTTATTTAAAAGTGGAAACAAGCTTTTTCAGACTGAATCTGTGGTTTGGTTTTAAAATATTCATTTATATTGTATTTTTTAATATATTTATGTATTTGTTTCTGTTCAGCGCAGCCAATGAAAACTCCCTCTGAACCCTGTGTTTGTTAGTATGCAGACGACACTCTGTTGTACTTCTCCTTCAATCCTGGTGATTTTTATCCAGTGAAGGTGGTTAGCAACAGCATCCTTGTCCCAAATGCTAAATGTTGGTGGACGACCTCCTGCAGTTAAATATTGATGAGACAGAGGAATCAACAATCAGTCATTTGTATCTCAGAGTGTCACCAAAATGCGCTCTATTATTTCATGTTGAAACATGTGAGTTTATAATAGTATCAATAAATAGTTTATTATTTACTAACAGCTGTGTCTGCCTGTATCCTGCTATCGAGTTTTTGTGTAAAATATCAATAAAAATGAGCTTTGTGACGAGGATTATTTTCCTGCTGGAAGCAAGAAGATGATACACTGTAGTCATAAAGGAATGGGCGGGGTCAACAGCAGCTGTAGGCTGTGGGGGTTACGTGATGCTCAGAGCTCGCCAAGAGAATCTCCCCCACATCATCACACCAGCAGCAGCCTGAACGCTGAGACTCGATAGATCCATGCTTTCATGATCCTGACTGATCAGACCAGAGCTCCAGTTTCCAGTGTGTGTGTGTGTTTTTAAACAGGTACAACATGTGTTAACGGGGAACCGTCCATCACAAGTATAAGATGTAAACATGCCAGGTTATAGTAAAGCTGCTAAATGACGTTTGCAGGCCCAGGACGGGTCACATAAAACTGTACAGTAAACAGAGACAGACAGGTGAACAACAAAAACACACCTGGTTCCACTGACAGCCTCCACCTGATGATCTGAGTTTCTGTTGCCTTCCTATCATCTCAAAGCAGTCGGTTTGAGCCTTCTCTGACATCAGCAAGGCATTGTACCTAATAAAGTGGCCACTATATACTGAATGGGAATGAGAAGCTTAAGAATGTTAACAATTCTTAGTGTTATCTTGTGTTTTTATTTAAATCATTCAGTCTTGGCAGGAGCTACATTAATAAAGTTTTTATGATTTTTATTTGCCTGAGCCGCAGATCTCTGAATGCTCACGACCACAGACTATTTCCTGGAACCATTCAGTGAAACCTTTCCTCAGCTCATCTGCAGGACCTCTCCGTGCTCGGGCAGAATTACTCTGTCTCAGAGGCGACGAATGGATAATAAAAGACCTGATTTGAGGAAGCAGAATGGACGGCGGGATTTCTTCCTGTGGAAACTCCTTCCTCGCCGTCTTCCTCGGCAGCCACTTGTAGAGATGGCGGCCAATTTAAATGCATATCACTGCCGGTTAGACAGTCACAAGTGATGTGGTGCAGTTCAGCATGTGGCAAAACTGGTTCAGCAGCTTTCTTGGGAGGACTGGAGAGGCGATGCATAATCAATCGCCCCGGCGCTTTGTAATTCTGATGCACGAGCTGGGCGCCTCAAATCTCCGCCCTATTAAAATGTAGCAACATAAGAAGGAGCAGCATGGGGCGCTGCTGTGAGGGGCTGCAAACTGATCGAAGCCTTCTGCAGACCAGATCTAATCAGACACCCCTGCAGTGAGAGTGTGTGTGTGTGTGTGTGTGTGTGTGTGTGTGTGTGTGTGTGTGTGTGTGTGTGTGTGTGTGTGTAAAATAGCTGGAGATTCATATGTGCTGCTGCTCCTCAGAATCAGCACAATCAGCTCTCCTCTGCCGTCACAGGCCTGCTGTCAGATCACACAGATCTTAATGAGGGAGCGTCTCTGCTGTGAATGTTAAACCCCACACTTACAGCGAGCCGAGGAGTTCGACCCGGCACCCTGCTGGGAGGTACACAGTCATTTTCCCCACTCGGCTGAGGAAGGGAACAGAAAGACACAGAGTGTGCTCATGTGTGTGAAACGGGTGAAATTATGTTGTCCAGTCTGCATGCAGCCCACCATTACTGCTGTTTGCGTGTTTCTTTTAGTCCGTGTCATGAACACAGAAGTCACTGCAGGAATTCTGGGAATAGTCACCAGAGTTGAGCGTGGGAATGAAGGACTGACCCACTCACAGCGAGCACAGAAGATAACGGTCCAATCACGGTAGAGTTAAAAAACAAGCCCCTCTGGTTCTCGATAACTTCCAGGACAGTAAATGGAGAGCGCCTACAGGTTTGTACTGGAAGGTAAAGACCTAACAATCACACGGGTAAGATTAGCTCGTCTTTGGGGACCTGACCCTTAGTCTTCGTTCGTCTAACAATCAGACATAAAAGAGGGAGGTGCCATACGCATCACACGAAGGACAGAGTGGGACGCTGTTTGGATACTTAAACATTTACACACATGATTACAGATGTGAGAGCTGAAGCACATCAGTGGAGTGTGTGTGAAACAGAAACGTAGGTTGGAGTTACAGAGAGTAGTTCAGCTCTCTGATGTGAACCTCGTTAAGCATCAGACCTGCTCGTTTACCAGCACCGAGTGGAAAAGGACACAGACTAACAGCTGGGCAATGCTGGATCAAATCCGGATTTTGGATCACGTCACAAGTGGAAACTGACAAAAACACACAACACACACTTTTAAAAACCGCACTGGGAATCAAAACTAAACATCTGAAAAATGCAAAACAAACAGAAGCAGTGAATAAAACTAAAATTAAAAAACTTGAACATAAACAACAAAACATAAATATGCTTCAAACAACTAAATGCAAAACACAATTAAAGATTCAGAAACTGAAAAAACAAAAAAGATATTTGGAAAAACAACAGAAAGAGGGAAAGAGGTGTGGAACAAAAACTAACCACACTGAAAAGAAACTGACACATAAAAAAATCAAATCCTGAAGGGGCGTCTGAACTTATCTGAACTTATCTTTAATTCATTTAATTTTGTGCAGAAACAAACACACTGACCTAAGGCCGCCTCAGAGCTCCGCCCTGCACTCTGAAACAAGCTCGACTTATCCAGGACATCTTTGCCTGGTCTGGCTCATCTTATCCTAACATCAGCAGTCACATGAAGCTGGTTATCCCAGAGTTTACCCACCTGGCTGCTAGCTAGTTCACACGAAAGGGGCGGTGCTGGCAGCATTTGACCAATCAGAAAGAAGGACAGGACTGGTGTTAGCAGTGCAGCTTTTACAAAGGAAACTATGATTTTAGGAAAAGATGAACACAAATATAAATGAATCTAAGATTGGCACATTTAATATAATTATTGAAACGTATCACATTTCATTTCTTTAAAATAGGATGTAGATGTGACGTTATCGAATTCCTGTCCACAATTTCCATTTCATACCTTATTCAAGTGTTGATTATTATAGAGGTTCAAGGTTCAAGGTTCTTTATTTGTCACATGCATAGTTATACAAGTATAACACACAGTGAAATGTATCCTGACACGATCCTCCACATGTGCAAAAACATGGGGGGGGGGGGGTAGAGGGATAACATTATAAATATATATATAGTATATACATTGGGTGAATGTGCAGTAGAAGCAGCAGCAGGTGAATTCTGTACATTAATATGAATAGACATCTGACTATTTTACAGAATGGACAATATAAACATATTTAAAGTTAAAGGAAGTTAAAGGAATTGAGTGTCTGGAGGAGAGTCTCAGTCAATTATAGATGATGTGAGATGGCGTGTGTGTGTGTGTGTGTGTGGGGGGGGGGGGGTGGTTTAGGGCCCGGATGGCTTGAGGATAAAAGCTCTTCTTGAGTCTCTCTGTCCTTGCCCGGATGATGCGGAACCTTCTACCAGATTGTAGAAGTTGGAACAGTTTGTTGCCAGGATGGGACGGGTCCTTCAGTATCTGCGTTGCTGTAGTCCGGCATCTCCTGGTGTAGGTGTCCTGAAGTGGGGGGAGAGCAATCCTGCAGCAGCGTTCTGCTAGATTTATCCTAATTGTTCCCACATGGTGGTTCAGTGTCCTTTCAAAGTGTCCTTGGGCTTAGACGCAGCCAGAATCAAACCCTAAACGCTGCAGTTAGTGGAGAACCTGCTTGTTGTAGTTTCATACAAACCCTGTGTCATGGTCCTGGCTCAGTGACAGTGTTTTTGGTTGTTGTACTTTTACTTTTGATAGTTTCATGTATTATGACTGTGTTTTGGTTTACCAGGGTTTAGTTGTGTTCCCTCTGTTTAGTGTCACCCCTGCTTGTGTATCCCCTTTAGTGTACTAGGGTCTCTGTGTTAGTCCGCGTCTCTGAGTCTGTGTCATTACGTGTGTTATGTATGGACCAAGAGTTATTGTGTGCTATGCAAGCCATCGCCAGTAGGGGGCGCCACGCCAGTCATGTGCGTGTGTTACGTCTGTGTTAAGCAATAAAGAAGAAGTCAACTTGTAAACAAACTATGGTGTGTGTAGTCTGACTCGGCATAAGCTCTAATAGTGTACTGACACTACAGTGGAAATATAATATAAATTGGCGACGAGTTGTGACGTCTAGAAGACTTGGCCGTCTACTGAGCATGTACTGACTGCGTGGCCGAGTTTGGACGGAAAACGGACGATCGCGTGGCGAATTAGCATCGGAGCTAGCTGCTAGCTGCTTTTTCTCCGACGAGTCAGAAACGACAGTGTTGGCTGTGGACAGCGGATACATCATTGCTGGAATGATTGGGCAGATGGACCCCTTTGATGATGCTGGTGAGCAATGGGCAACGTATATTGAACGTTTTGAGCATTACATCCTTGCTAATGACATTCAGCCTGAGAAACGAGTTCCGGTACTGCTGAGTGTGATGGGTCCCAAGACGTACGGTCTTCTGCGTAATCTGGTGGCTCCAAGCAAGCCTGGGACAATGCAGTATGACAATATTGTGGGTGTTTTGCAAGCTCATTTTGCTCCCAAACCGCTGGTAATAGCTGAGAGGTTCCGGTTCCACAAGAGGAATCAGGGGGAAGAAGAAACGGTGGCACAGTATGTGGCGGTGCTGAAAAGACAGAACATTGCGAGTTTGGTGTGTATCTGGAAGATGCTCTACGCGACAGATTTGTGTGTGGATTAAAGTGTGAAACTGTGCAGAAGCGTCTTTTGACTGAAAAGGATCTCACGTTTCGCAAAGCAGTTGATTATGCCGTGTCGGCAGAGACAGCAACACGTGAAGTGCAGCAGTTAAGTGGTTCCCTTAAAGTGAATGCGGTGCTGTCACAAAAAGGTGATAAGTGCCGCCGCTGTGGGAAAATGAATCATACTGATGATGACTGCTGGTACAAGGACCTTGACTGTCACCAGTGTGGGAGGAAGGGCCACACGAAACGCATGTGTAAAGGTAGAACCAGAAGCAGCCAAGATTGGAACAGGAAAGCGAAAGAGGGAAAACCTGACCTGAAAGGCAAAGCAGTTACAAACAGAGCAAAGGACAAAAAGAGGAGAATTCATCATGTTGCTGCAGAGGAAAGTGGAAGTGAAGGAACCAGACCTGACACTGATAGTGAGTTGGAGCTGTATTCTTTGTCTCGAAAAGAGAAATATTCACGTATCTCCCTGATGCCTGTAGTTAATGGGAAGAAAATGGAGATGGAGCTGGATACAGGGGCAGCTGTGTCTTTGATCCCATGGGAACAGTACAAAAGTATGCTGAGTCAGTTGCCGCTGCAACCCACTGACATTATGCTGAAAACATACACTGGGGAGCCGCTGGCACCAGAAGGGGTCATAAAGGTGCAAGTTGAGCTGAATAAGCAGCGTGCTACACTACCCTTGTACGTGGTAAAGGTGGAGGCTCCACCACTGTTTGGTAGGGAGTGGCTGAGAGTTATCAAGCTGAACTGGAAAGACTTAAAGATGATTCATGCCAGAGAGCAGAGTGGAAATGACAATCTGGAGGCTGTGTTAAAGAAACACTCAGCCGTTTTCTCTAAGGAGCTGGGCACAATGAAGGGAATTAAAGCCAGATTGACTCTTAGGCCTGATTGTGTCCCCAAATTCTGTCCACCACGTAACGTGCCTTATGCTCTCCGCCCTCGGGTGGAGGCGGAACTGAAACGCCTGACTGATCACACCAGTGGAGCATAGTGATTGGGCTACGCCCGTGGTCCCGGTCAACAAGAAGGATGGCTCAGTGAGACTGTGTGGCAATTTCAAGGCCACTCTCAATTCGCTCTGTGTGGATAAGTACCCACTTCCACGCATTGAGGACCTGTTTGCTTCTCTAGCAGGAGGACAGCATTTCAGTAAGCTAGACTTAGCAAATGCCTACCTACAGATGGAGGTAGAAGAGGAGTCTAAGAAGCTGCTGACTATTTCAACTCAAAAAGGGTTGTTCCGTTTCAATCGCTTACCTTTTGGAGTGGCGTCGTCACCTGCATTGTTTCAGAAGGCTATGGATCAAGTGCTTCTCGGCCTGCCATACACCCATTGTTATCTGGATGACATCCTCGTCAGTGGTCCTGACAAACAGACACACCTGAGAACCCTTGAGGCAGTGTTGAGCAGGCTGGAGGACTATGGCCTGCATCTCAAACAGGAGAAGTGCCTGTTTTTCCAGGAATCAGTGGAATACCTGGGCCACATAATTGATGCGGCATGGTTACACAAATCACCAGAAAAGGTGCGTGCCGTTATGGAAGCTCCAGCACCAGCTGATGTCAGCCAGTTGCGTTCCTTTCTGGGAATGCTTAACTATTATGGACGTTTCATACCTGATTTAGCTACGGTCCTGAAGCCGCTGAATGAGCTACTCAGTAAAGAGAAGAAATGGCAGTGGACACCAACCTGTGAGTCAGCTTTCCAGAAAGCTAAAGAACGTCTGGCCTCACCAGAAATACTCACCCACTACAATCCTGAACTGCCTCTCCGTTTGGCATGTGATGCTTCACCATATGGAGTTGGAGCCGTGCTCTCACATGTCATGCCTGATGGCCAAGAACGGCCAATTGCTTATGCTTCACGAACTCTCAGTAAAGCAGAACGAAACTATGCTCAGATTGAGAGGGAGGCGTTGGCAATTGTTTTTGGGGTGCGCAAGTTTCACCAGTATCTCCATGGTAACAAGTTCACCTTGCTCACTGATCATCGGCCACTGACCTCCATTCTGAGTCCAGTGAAAGGTACACCATCAATGGCAGCTGCACGAATGCAGCGTTGGGCGCTCCTTCTGTCAGCACATAATTACACCTTGCAGTATCGGAAGGGGGCACATCACGCCAATGCGGACGGACTGTCACGTTTACCGCTGCCCCTTGCACAGAAAGAGAAACAGGGAGCGGTGGAGGTATTCTACGCATCTCAACTGGACACATTACCAGTCAGTGTTGCTGAGATCAGACGTGACACCTTGTCTGATGTCACATTGTCTCGTGTCCTGGAAATGGTAACAACTGGACGCTTTCCAGCAGCAAAGGACACAGATCGAGAGCTGTCACCCTATCTGATGCGCAGACATGAACTCACAATACAGCAGGGATGCCTCATGTGGGGCGTGAGGGTGGTTGTGCCACCTAAACTGCGCTCTCATGTCCTGAAAGAGCTCCACACTGCACATCCAGGGATGGTGAGGATGAAGAGCTTAGCTCGCAGCTATGTTTGGTGGCCTGGGATTGATTCTCAAATTGAGCTTCAAGCTAAAGCCTGCCACTCTTGTTAGCGTGTGCAAAAAGAGCCTGGGTTAGCACCTTTGCACCCTTGGCTGTGGCCTTCCTGTCCGTGGGAACGGATCCATGTGGATTTTGCAGGTCCATTTGAAGGTCACATGTACCTGGTGGTGGTAGATGCACATTCCAAGTGGCCTGAAGTGCATATTATGGATAGCACCACAGCTGGTAAAACCATACAAGTGCTGCGGGGTCTTTTTGGTCGCCATGGCATTCCTCACGTCCTGGTGAGTGATAACGGACCGCAGTTCTGTTCTGAGGAATTCAGGGTGTTCCTGAAAGCTAATGGAGTTAAACACATCCGCTCCGCGCCGTACCATCCTGCCACTAATGGTTTGGCTGAGCGTTTTGTGCAGACATTCAAGCATGCACTGAAAGCTTCCAGGGGTACAGCACCTGTGCAACAACGCCTTGACACGTTCCTTGTGACATATCGCAACACTCCCCATGCAACAACTAGAGAAACGCCAGCCATATTGTTCATTGGACGCAAGCTGCGCTCTCGACTGGATTTTCTGAAGCCCAGTGTGGCCGGAGCAGTGCGTCGGTCACAAGATGCTCAACAACAATGCCGACAGCAACACTCCAGGGACAGACGGTTCACTCTGGGCGAACCTGTCCTGGTGCGTGATTATAGGAAAGGAGAGGACAAGTGGACGCACGGTGTCGTACTGGAGAAGACTGGGCCAGTGTCATACAAGGTGAATGTGGGAGCCCAAGGAGTGTGGAAACGTCATGTAGATCAGATGCTGACGCGACCCGAGTCAGTATCTCAGCAGGTCACAGTGGATCCTCCGACAAGCTCTCAGATGTCACCAGCCCAGAGTGGTAGTGACACCATGCTTCACCCTTGTACATCTCTGCAGGAAGAGACTGTTGAACAGGTTCTGGGGACCACCTCACCTCCAGAAACACTCCAGTCTCTTAAACCATCATCGACTGACTGTACGCAGGTTACAGAGTCTGTAAGACGTTACCCAGTGAGAGTCACTAAGCCACCCGTTCGTTATCGTGATGGGTGAGCGTATTAAGTAGTTCAGTGAGAATGTTGGTGTTCAGAGATATTGTTCTCAAATACAAAGAAATTCATACAGAAAGAAACATTAGTTCCAGTTTTCATGAATGTTGTAATAAAAAAAAAGGTACTACTTTGGTTATGGGAAATGTTTCTGTGGGTGGTGCCACGGTCGCATAGCTTAGTGGGGAGGAGATGTTATGTATGGACCAAGAGTTATTGTGTGCTATGCAAGCCATCGCCAGTCGGGGGCGCCACGCCCAGTCATGTGTGTGTGTTACGTCTGTGTTAAGCAATAAAGAAGAAGTCAACTTGTAAACAAACTATCGTGTGTGTAGTCTGACTCGACATAAGCTCTAATAGTGTACTGACACTACAGTGGAAATATAATAACGTGCATGTGTAAGTTCCTGTTTTATTGTGAAGGTCTGCGTCTTATGTGAGTGCTTTCAGTTTGCCTCCCTTGTCTCGTCACGTTAATCACTCCCACCTGTGTGTAATCTCCCTGTGTTTCTCCGAGTGTATTTAAGTCATGTCTTCTGTCTTAGTAGTTGCTGGTTCGTCTGCGTCTCTCCGTCCGTCATCCCGTGTATTTCCCTGTGCCTCCCTGCATTGCTGTTTACGGTTAGTTTGGTTAGTTTTGCCCAGTTTAGGTTTTCTGAGTTTCATGTTCACCCTCGTCATTTCTGTTTGTATCTACTTTTGTTTATTAAACTCACTTGCACCAGAGCTGCCGCTGCCGCTTCCTAAATCATTCTCACACGGCTTGCCCTGGCAACCCATGACACTCTGGTAACACTTTATAACACGACATGCAAATAAGCTGCAAGTATCCTGTATAATTCCCCATCTTACATCTTATGTACCCTTTGCCTTCCTGCAAATTGCATGTAAGTACAGGGTCTTTGAACCTTATTCAGTATATAACACATACAGGGTACGTTGTTCATTGTTTTCTGTAAAAACCCGACGTGTTGCTCACGAATTGCAAATGAGTACAGGATACTTATACCTTAGTTCAGGGGTCGGCAACCCGCGGCTCCGGAGCCGCATGCGGCTCTTTAGTCCTTATTTTGCGGCTCTGGGTGGTTTGGGAAAATAGAAGTATTTAGCTGAAGTGTATTTTATTTGTGTTTAGTTCTTTCTTCTTTTTTTTTAACTTGTGGTTCTAAATTGGAAGATTATTGTGATTTTGAAATATAAAAATAAAATTATATCTTATTATTTTTTTCATCGCTCAAAATAAGAGTCACACTCGCAGAAGCCGGTGTACCCGCCGAAACGCCGTGCATTTATCGAGACTTTCAACCCCAAGTAGGCCAATTGTGGATCTTCGGATCCACATTATGTCAGCAGCTGTTCTCCACCGTGAACTATGTTAAAAACAAACACCGCTCCCGCCTCACAGATGACAGCTTACAGTCCTGCGTAAAGATGAAAGCCCCGATTTGCAGACGCTGTGCGCAGAGGTTCGGGACCAGAAGTCTCATTGTAAACATATCACGGCAGACCCGACGATGTTTGCATGAACGCGCTTTTCAGCATCTCTTTATTGACCACTTTTCACACACGGTTGCTGTACGCATACAGCCGGCTGTAGCGTCTCAGCTCACAGCCCGACAACACAACAGCAGAGAGAGCACAGGCTTTAAGGCGGCGAGGCGCGATTGCGGGTGCCGCTCAGGTGCGTCCGACTCCCCTGCAGCGACACTGCAGACCACGCCCCGCCACACACATTAACAGGGTAAAATAGATATTTAGGCAGAATTTTGCAAATATCTTTTTTTTTTTTAACGGCATAGTGCTTTTTTTCCAGTTACTTTTTAAAAGTCAGGTCAAGGCTCCAACAGCCCAAAGGTGATATAAGGGTCGCGGCTCATAACAGTCTTTGTTTGCTACATGGATCATTTTAGTTCAGCTGGGTGTCTTTCCTTTTGTTATATTTCTTTAAGAGTTCAAAATGTGTTAATTACATAAATAAAATGTAATTTTCTCTGTAGCACTTCATGGATTTCATAAGCAGCACACCTTAGTTTCTCTGTGGATTCTTTTAAAAAGCAGTTAAAAACCTTTCTGTTCAAACAAGCCTTTTGTTGATCTACGCATTTTATATTCTTTACATTATTTACATTTGATCTTTTACATTGTGTATAATGTCTATTGATTGTATTGTTTATTTTAATATTTGTGTACAGCACTTTGTGACTGCCTGTCTGTGAAAAGCGCTTAATAAATAAACTTTACTTACTTTAGTTGTTCACACAAAGCACAAAAAACAATATATACAGTGTTATCTTCATTTTAGATTTCAAAAAGTATTTGCGGCTCCCAGTGTTTTCTTTTGTGTGGAAACCGGGTCCAAGTGGCTCTTTGGGTGTTAAAGGTTGCAGACCCCTGGCCTAGAGTTTATGAACTAACCTCAGCTAACGCCAGCTAACATTGTTAGCTGGCGTTAGCAAAGTTATTACTATTACTGAAGGCGAGCAACCTTAAGTAATAGTAATAAATCACACAGCAATAGTACATTCATGTAGTTATAAAAAGCATGATAATATATTATGTAATCCAAAGTATTCAGAATACATAGGAATAAATTACAAAATACATTTTGGGGCATGTAATCTGTAATCTGTAGTGGAATACATTTTAAAAGTAACCTTCCCAACACTGACTACAGGGTACTTCTTTCATTGTTTACTGCAAAAACCTGACTTGATACACAAAATTACAGGTACAGGCTACTTGTGCCTTATTCACGGGTCGTATAAAGTGTTACCCAAACACTGATCTTTTTCCTCGTCAGGTAGCAGCTTCAAAAGAGAAAACAATAAAAAGAACTGCCGAAGTGTAAGATCAAATAACAAAATTTCAGCCATGAGAATTCAGCTAACAAAATCTTAGGTTTCCTCATTTCTGCTTTTACTGTAATCCACTGTAAACCCCTTTTCCATGTAGACGAGCTTTGCTGCAAACTTACCTGAGAGCAGCAGCCGGCTCACAGTTTCTGAGCAGTGGCTCAAAACCTTCTCATATAAATGAGCCACAAAGCATCCCAGGAGAAATAAATCCTGAACACAACTTAATCTGTTAGAATTGATGTTACATCTGAGTCTCCGAGCTGTGCATCCACGTCTGAGAGAGAGCGAAAACCTAGAAGGCCATTTTCAAACACACCGTGCTGTTCTTCAAAAATAATCTGAATTATAAAACAGTTCTCTGCAGGATAAAATATTTCTGTACTTTGCTTTCAGAGTTGCAGCTGTGATTCAAACGAGGACAGGAGATGGTGGGAATCCAGGGAAGAGTAGATTTTAGTTTAATTGTTTATGTTTTTCACTTCAGATGATTAGAAATGAGCCCTCATTTTAGTCCAACCCAACTAAACCCGATCACTCAGGGTCGGGTCCGAGTGCTTCTTGACTAGCTCATAAATCTGAAGGGATGAAGCCGCTCGAGTGGACTTTTAGAAAGTCATCGTGACTTGTGGATTTGATCGCTGTGGCAGAGAAAGGCGTCGACTGTGCTGCAGGTTTCTGCTTTCTTTTCTCAGCAGGCAGCTCGGCCGACATGTCAGAGCAGCCGGCTGACAGCGCCTCTATCCCTGACACTCTGACTCTTCCTCAGACTGTGTGCCTGCCTCTGCCCACGACGCTTTGAACACCAACCTGCCAGCAGTGTGAAAAACAGAGTACGGGTGTGCTGAGGAGAGAGAGGACTCTCATGTTGATCTGGTTTGTTTTTCTCTGTCTTTACAAAATTAATGTGTTTAAAAAAGACAAAAATCTTTGTAGCATTTGTATTTTAGCTGCTGACACTTTGACATACACAGTGTAAAGTGAAACTTCATTAAAGGATCATTTCAGCTTATCTCATTGTGGCTCTGCAGGCTGAAATAAATGCAGCAGCTTTAGTTTGCACAAGCACAACATTTCCTCCAGTCTGCTTCAGTCCAAAGTGCTGATGCTCATCTGAAGATGCTGCTGTGTCTCAGGTGTGAACCATGTTGTCTGCAGCACATGAAGCTCTTTGGTCAGTGTTGTGATGGGTGTATTTGAACCTACCAAACACTTTTTACTGCCCAAGTCTGACCCCAGAGTTAGAGTGAAAGTAACAAGCAGCATCTCCTCAGCCCTGAGACACCAAAGACAACAACCTGTGAACAGCACCATCAATATATTTTTATTTGTTAATAACGCCCAGATACAGTTCTCACTGCTTCCACCTGTAGCATGTTTGCCTTGGTTTGAATATGTTTCCACAAACTTACGAAGTAATGTGTGGAACTAAGAGATAGTAAAGGAGCTCTAATTCAAATCATCTGTAGTTTTAAATCACTCCTAATAGCTGAGAGTGCATTCAATTCAGTTCAGTTTCATTTACACAGCGCCAGATCACAACAGCAGTCACCTCAAGGCGCTTTATATTGTACAGTAGATACAGAGAAAAACCCAACAATCATATGACCCCCTATGAGCAAGCACTTTGGTGACAGTGGGGAGGAAAAACTCCCTTTTAACAGGAAGAAACCTCCGGCAGAACCAGGCTCAGGGAGGGGCGGGGCCATCTGCTGTGATTGGTTGGGGTGAGAGAAGGAAGACAGGATAAAGACATGAAGACTAGATTTATCAGCAATATCCAGCCATGTGTGTGTGTTTCTCCTTTGATTTTAATTTTATTAATAGTAATATTTAACATTCGGATTCAAAAGCATCTCAGAGTAGAGCTGCTACTCCCCCAGTCGTAGTGGTTCAGGAGGCCTCCTGGACGCATCAGTGTTTCGGGTATATCCTGTGGGAAGGAGGCTGCAGTAAAACCTGAATGTGAACTTCGATCAGCCTGCAGGAGACTGCAGCTGATCACCTGCTCTATGCTGAAGCTCGGCTCGCTCCTGTGATGTAGAGGGCGCAGTGCAGTGGTTACAGGTGAGGTAAGGATGGACTGAATAGCAGCTGTGAGGAAGTGAAACTGAACTTTTCCATCTAAAACAGAAAAAATGTAGAAATAAATCTAAAGCATAGGAGGAAGCTGAGCAGTGCAGTGACTTTGAAAGGTGTGAACAGAGAGTGAGGAGTTCCTGTTTTCAGACAAAGCAGCAGGAGCTTCTGTGTGAATGATAGCAGCTACAAAACTGCCAGCATGTTACATAAATGCATGTTTGTCGTGTTGCTTGGACTCTCACCCTCTGTTGGTTCTTTCCAGCCAGCGGGTCGACCCAGTAGCTTTCTTTGATATGTCAAACTGTCGCTGAGCGGCTTGCAGATGACGATGTTTTATAAATCAGAAGCAGGCAAGCTTTTTTTCTGCTGCTTGTTTCAAAGTCTTTTCTCTTGCTTACGTGCAGTCGCCCGCATGTTTCTCTCTCATCGCTCCAGTCTCTCTGAGGTCATGTGACACTTTCTCTCTGCAGAGACGATTCTGACTTTTACTGGACTGTCATTCTTGAGGTGAAGCTCACTGTGTTCTGTTGCTTTGTCTCAGGATTTCATAGCATTTCTAAAAGTCTTGAAGTTTACTAATGACTTTGACGATCACACAGCAGGCAACGAAGCTGAAGATTTGTGAATTGCTTTGGGCTGATTATGAGTTTTTTCTTATTTCTGTGCCTCCCAGTCAAGTGCAATCCATCCCTGCAGTCTCAGAAGGATCTCTGGGCAGTGGTCTGGATGCAGTTTTATAGATGGTGAGGTCAGGGGTCAAATGGACACAAGTAGGTGTCCGTGAGCACTTAAAAATTAAAGCTGTAAGCAATGATGATGAGACCCCTGCACATCTGCACACTTTAAATCTACAGTTGTGTTTTACGCTGTCTGTTTGTTGGTCGACTCTTGCTGAGCATCTGACCTTTGGAATGGATTTGACGTTGATGTTACAGCAATTTTGTGCTTCATGGCAACACATCAAAATTGGCCACCAAAGTCCTGCCCTTTGGTGAAAACGCTCTTCTGGAATACAGTAACTGCTCAAGTCTTTTAAAGAAACGAAGGACTCCATGAAGAAAGGCCCCTGACGATGATATACTGGTCTGTATCCATCTTTTGGTTCACCTGACACATTAGCTCACACATTTGTTGCCTGTGATTGGTCCGTGGATAGAGGTATGTACAGCAGCAGCGTATGGAACATAATGATAACAATTAGAAGTTCAACTGTGGAATAATGGGGATGGAAATACTGGAGGAGCGCAAACATATGTCACATGACCTCAGCTGACTAACAGGTACAAGCCCAGAACCTCTTAATGTGAAGCGTCGGTGCTCTGCACCTCTGCAGTTTTCAATAACACTCTAAGGGGCACTTTGGTGATTTACAACACTGCTTAAAGTAGTCCTACCAATACTCAGTGGTTCAATCTTAAGTACGATCAATCTGTCTCTATTAATGGGATACGTACCACAGGCCTTTAAGGTGGCAGCAATAAGTTATTAATTTGCATCTCCAGTCTAACTACAAAACGCTAAAATCCCTTCATTCATGGAAAGATATATTTTCATGTTTTCTTTCCTTGTTCCTGTTGCATTATGCAAATTGTGTCAGTTAGTTGCACAAAGTTTCCACAGAGTTGTATTTAATGTTCCATCAGAGACAGATATCGCTTTAATTTTAATATTCAAATCCTGGCTGGTGCAAATTAAATATCTGTGTTCATTTTCACGGCAGTCTTTCTGAACACATCGAGGGGACGCATTGACGAGAAAAGACGTGAGTGTGAGCTCTGTTATGAGATTTCATGTTGGTGGAGCTGCAGAGGTGGAGTTTCTCACTATTTTTGTTTCACTGCATGTTTTAATATCTGAACTATTCTCAACTCAGATACAGCTAACCCTGTGTAGGACTGTCAGCAGATGATCAAGAACAAAATAATTCATTTGACTGATATTACTGTCATATGTACAAATGTTTGTTTGTTGTTTTCTGGGGTTAGCTGGCGTCAGTATCACACTTTATCAGTCAATATGTTGCTGATCAAATATACAGAACCAAATATTTGAGCTGAACTCTCATGTAAATGTATCCACTGTGTTGATCTGGGATAAATGTTATCCAGAAAACAGGTTAAAATTTGTGACTGCCTGCGGCTAAAGGTTTCACACACAAACAGACCTAAAAGAGTCAGACTGAGCCCAAACTTTCAAAGGAATATCTTTATATTCCTGAGAGCTCTGTCACTTCTCTGATGGCATAAAAACACTGTAATAACTGCTGTAACATCATTGCTCGTGTTGACTTCTTTCACATCACGTTAAGTCTTTCCTGTTTCGTCTATATGGTAAATGGCCTGTATTTATATAGCGCTTTTCTAGTCCCTAAGGACCCCAAAGCGCTTTACATATCCAGTCATTCACACACTGGTGATGGCAAGCTACATTGTAGCCACAGCCACCCTGGGACGCACTGACAGAGGCGAGGCTGCCGGACACTGGCGCCACCGGGCCCTCTGACCACCACCAGTAGGCAACGGGTGAAGTGTCTTGCCCAAGGACACAACGACCGAGACTGTCCAAGCCGGGGCTCGAACCGGCAACCTTCCGATTACAAGGCGACCTCCCAACTCTTGAGCCACGAAAGCCTATATCATCTTTACAATAAATTTCTGAGGGAAGAAATGAGCGTTGTTTGACGATGGTTTGCATATTTCACTGATCCTATGTCCGTCTTCCTTTGACGTGTGCAGCAAAGAAGAGCTGCTAATAATCTTTCATCTGACACGAGATGCAGTGGAGTCTGTTTCTGCTCATTCTGGTTGGTAAGTGGATCATTTCACCACGGCTACTGCAGTTCTTCTCTTTATCTTTAGTTGATCAGCTCTATCTAAGATCCACCCACTTCACCTGGATAGTGTCTGCATACAACAGACACTGTGTGTAAAATCACTTGTGGCTCAATCAGCCGCTGTAGATGAACCTGAGTGTAGGATTTGGCCCTTTCTTGCCTTTCTTGCCTTTCTTGCCTCTGTCAGCACAATTTCTCACATTTCTAATGTTTAAGGTCAGAGTCACTTCTTCACATGTCAGCTGTGTGAGTACCACTTTATCAATGTAAATAAGAGCTGGTATGATGTGAATGTTAGGAAGCAATTAAAGGCATAGAAAAAAAGTGCTTGCTTGGGTGAATGTGGCATGTTGTATAGAGTGCTCCAGGAGAGTAGAAAA
>NC_031970.2:1580045-1750045 GCF_001858045.2 Oreochromis niloticus | reverse complement strand
AATAAAATCAGACGATTTTCTAAAAGCAAATTTGTTTCCACAGTAGAAGATTTCATCGAGCTCTGTACTGTTACTGAAGCTTCCCACAGATATCATTCAGACGTCTTTGCTCAAACCTGATTGGTCAGTGCAGCTCGTACTAAAACATAAACCATAACCCAAAAATCTGGTCCCTGCATATTCGCTTTGACAGCCCGAAGATAACTCTCAGTCCCTGAACTCTGACCCGTTCGCCCTTTGACTCTGTTTTTACCATCAGCACATTTCACCAAGCCCTCTTTAACAGACCAGAACTCTGTGAACGTTTGGCTAGAGATAAAATCCAACTGGCTTCAGAGAGAAGATGTTTTGGTTTATCACAATAGCACAAAGCATTCATAAGGCACTGAACACAGACAGGAAAACCAGGTCCTACAAAAACCAGAACTCCTCAGCCATTTGGGCCGGAGAGAAACTTGCAACGGTTCCTGAAAGAGGCGTCCTGCATGATACATGAGCTAAACCTGGATAGACGTCATACATAGATGAGATGGATTAAAAAGTCCGAGACTCTGTGAACGAGACCAAAGCCTGAGCGTTTTACTGCCAGCGTTAATCAGCGGCCCCGTCCTGCCTCTTCACGGGCCGGCTGCAGACTAAGTGATCCAAATCAAAGGTGCACTCTCTTAATTTGGATGAGGGGTTTAAATTTGTCCCCGAGGAGCAATATTAGCCAACACCCTCAACTGTACTGCGGCTGATAATGAGCGGTAAACACCAGGGAGGACTTGTTATAGCTGAGACATGCAATACAGAAGAGGCAGGAGGATCCAGAGGATTAGCAGGGAGGGTAATCGAATCACACTTTCCCCAAACTCAGCGTCCGCCATCAAAGTGCCCCCGAGCAAGGCGAGCATCCCCAGCGTTAAACAGTTGGTGACAAATGGCCTGTATTTATATAGCGCTTTTATGCTCCCTAAGGACCCCAAAGCGCTTTACATATCCAGTCATTCACCCATTCACACACACATTCACACACTGGTGATGGCAAGCTACGTTGTAGCCACAGCTGCCCTGGGGCGCACTGACAGAGGCGAGGCTGCCGGACACTGGCGCCACCGGGCCCTCTGACCACCACCAGTAGGCAACGGGTGAAGTGTCTTGCCCAAGGACACAACGACCGAGACTGTTGGAGCCAGGGCTTGAACCGGCAACCTTCCGATTACAAGCATGAGACTACGGCCTGACTGGGCACAGATTCATCCCAACAGAATTTAAAAGCTTTAATTGGGTGTTTGAGCCCAGAGTTGCTGTGTTTTTATGGATTTCACAGTCAGATTCATTTTAGCTGGTCATACGTTCAGCTTCAGGGACTCGGGGTGCGGTCCATTAGCACGCCACCACCAAGTCACCCACTGGTGGCTGCTCCTTTTGATCGCAAGCTGAGGTCTCACCTTAAACAGAGGTCTCAGGTCACAAAGGGTTTGCACAGTCCAGCCTCCAGCCTCGAATCTTTAAATGACCGGTCCGAGTCCCATCTCTGACTTTTAGAGGTCAAATAAAGTGGCGTCTCCACTCTTTTATCTTTAGGTCCAGTTTCAGTGAAGTTCACGTACCATAGTGTAGCTCAAATCCCAGCTTATGTCATCCCAGTAGTCCCTATGATGTAAAGGAGGCCGAGAACATTCAGTGTCCGAGTCGAGTCTTCAAAAGTGAATCTCAGGATTAAAGGAGTCTCTGAAGGTGAAGCCAGAAGAGGAAACATCAGTGTGTGAGGAGCTCCTGGTCCCGTTTGGCTGCAGACGGACGGTCGAAGGCTCTGTAAACCATCCTGATAATACTCAGAAGGCAGGACTCAGCTGAGGTCTCGAGTCTTGAAGCGATTGGTCCATGTCTTTTTAATTTCCCGGATCTTAATTTGAAGCCAAGAGAGAAAACTGCATTCATGGATGTGGGTCAGCAGGTGTCAGGTGCGCCAGGTTTTACTCTCTAACCTCTGGCTCCACCTCCAGTCTGATCTGAGGATGGAGATCATCTCTGCTGCAGGTTAAAAATGTCTTTAAGACGTCCACGTTTTCAGTTTTCACGCATCTGAATCTCCGTCCACGTTCCTCTCCACTTTGTTTTCAGATCAGCTTTACTGAACCAGTGTGAACACTGAGTTGGACATTAGCTCCTGTCAGTGGACTCGTCCCGCTGTCAGAATCAGATTTTGGCTGCGCTCGCCCGTCGGCACTGATTTTGGTTTCTGTTCATGAAATGCAGCTAACTGAAAACTGAGCGACCTGCCGTCTTGTTTGTGCGCGCTGTGGCTTCTGCGTGTTCTGCAGACGCTCATTAAACAGCAGGAAAAACAAGTGAGGTTCTGTTTGACGCGCTGCTCGTGGTATCGCAGCGCTGCGAGCCAATTACAGCGAGTCCTGACTCAGCCGCACCGTTAGCGCAGATGAACAATGGTCAGCTTTTTTTAAATTTAGGGCAGGGATATCTCAGTAGGGTAGAGTGATAGCCCCATGATCGGAAGGTCGGGGGTTCGATTCCACTGAACGACCAGCCTGAGGTACCCCTGAGCAAGGTACCGTCCCTAGTATACAATATTATTATTATTATGACAAGTCATCTGATTAAAAGTTGCACCGTCCTCTGCCGTGAGGACTTTAACGGAACTGGGTCGGCGAGGAGGAGACGGTGATGACGGAGGAAGGAGCATGGCGGCATGGTGTGCGCTCTGAGCGGACGCCTGCCTGGTGCGTTAATGCTGAGAATGTTTGTGAATTCAGCATCTGTTGTTTTTAGGCCGCCGGCCTCGGGGCTCCGGTCTGCATACTAACACCACCGCTGATGACGATGGTGGAGGAGAAGGGCGAGGACGGAGGGAGAGGAAGCGCTGAGTGGGGGGAGGAAGGAGGAAAGAGTTTTAATGATGATGAAAACAAAAGGAGGCACGAATGTCCGGCAGGAGTCGAGCGAGGACGGCGTCCTGAGGCCCCAAGGATGCTCCACGGTGACCTCTCGTCTCGTTAGCGAGAACAGGTCTATCCTGGAGTGTAAACCAGAGGTTAGTCTGAGCCGACCGATCGCAGCATTTAAGAGGAGGAGGAGGAGGAAGAGCAGGCAGAAGCAGGTCAGGAGCTTTGCTTAATGTTCACATCAAACGTCAGAGGAACATGTCGGAGTGTTTGTGCGGCTGCTGATCTGACGAGGTCGGTCTCTGGAGGTTCATCCCGACGCAGAGCTGCAGGAACCATCCAGCAGAGCTTGAAAGGAACTTTATTTCCTTCCAGCTGAGGCCGTGTTGATGCTCACACAAATCACAGCCTTACCCCCCGTGGTCCCGCCCCCACGCTGCACACTCAGCCTTTTCTCCGCCACATCCCCACCACAGACTCAGGTGTGCAGACGTCTCAAATCGCTCGACAAATATGAGCAAACACAAAAACTATTTTTAATGTGCAGCTCGGCGGGGGCTGACACGCATCGCTAACGTGAAGGTGTGATCGCTTCAGAGTGCTCATGACGTGCTTCACAGGGAAATACAGCACAGCAGTTCCTGAAGGAAGAGGACGGCGAGGAACGCACGGGACTTGGCACAAACAGATCAAACCCGAGAAACACCACAGTCAGGGGGACACGATTCAAAAGTTCAGGAGCTGTTTTGGTTTCTGGGAGAAGCCTGGGTGTTAAACTCCTGCTGGGTTCACATAACTCGCACGTGTCACCAGGAGTCTGTTCATCACCTGCATGGACGAAGAACGGAGGAGAACTGGAGGAGGAGCGTTCAGACCAACGTGGGGGAGTTCAGGTGTCTCAGGGTGTTATTCACCAGTAACAGCACGTTAGCACGAAGGTAAAGCTCCCAGTCTATGACCACGCCCACAGGGGGTGAACCAGATCAAAGGTCGGAGCTTCTTCTGCAGGGTGCCCTCAGGGCGTGGATGAGGAGCTCAGCACGGTGATCTGTTAAGTCAGTTAAAAGGTTTCAGAGCTTAGATTTGAACCTGTGTAACAAACTCGACTATCCCCCTCAGACTGACCCAGAGTCAAACTGTGCTCATTACCCAATCACAGACCAGTCTGAGATGAACGCAGGAACGCGTCATGAAGACGAGCTGCGCAGTAACAGTGCAAAACGCTGACGGGTCGTTTATCTTTCAGAGATGTTTAGACTGTTCGCCTGGAGAGGAAGAGGAGGGTGAGCGTGCTTCAACATGGGAACATTCACAGCGTGATCCTCCTGACCTGCAGCCCCGCCCCCGCCCGACTCTCCGTGCAATATCATCCAATTTCCTCTTTTTTTTCCTCCATATTTCTGCGATATCACAGTGATTTATCTTCTGTATTCAGAAGCTGTGAATTCATTGTAGATCCCAGCCGTGTGTGTGTGTGTGTGTGTGTGTCTGTGTGTGTGTGTGTGTCTGTCTGTGTGTGTGTGTGTGTCTGTCTGTGTGTCTGTCTGTGTGTGTGTGTGTCTGTCTGTGTGTGTGTGTGTCTGTGTGTGTGTGTCTGTGTGTGTCTGTGTGTGCGTGTGTGTGTGTGTGTGTGTGTGTGTGTGTGTGTGTGTCTGTCTGTGTGTCTGTGTGTGTCTGTCTGTGTGTCTGTGTGTGTCTGTCTGTGTGTCTGTCTGTGTGTGTGTGTGTGTCTGTCTGTGTGTGTGTGTGTCTGTGTGTGTGTGTCTGTGTGTGTCTGTGTGTGCGTGTGTGTGTGTGTGTGTGTGTGTGTGTGTGTGTCTGTGTGTGTGTGTGTGTGTGTGTGTCTGTGTGTGTGTGTGTGTGTGTGTGTGTGTCTGTCTGTGTGTGTCTGTCTGTGTGTGTCTCTGTCTGTGTGCGTGTGTGTGTGTGTGTCTGTGTGTGTGTGTGTGTGTGTGTGTGTGTGTCTGTCTGTGTGTGTCTGTCTGTGTGTGTCTCTGTCTGTGTGTCTGTGTGTGTGTGTGTGCGTGTGTGTGTGTCTGTCTGTGTGCGTGTGTGTGTGTGTCTGTGTGTGTCTGTGTGCGTGTGTGTGTGTGTCTGTGTGTGTGTGTCTGTGTGTGTCTGTGTGTGCGTGTGTGTGTGTCTGTCTGTGTGCGTGTGTGTGTGTGTCTGTGTGTGTCTGTGTGCGTGTGTGTGTGTGTCTGTGTGCGTGTGTGTGTGTGTGTGTGTGTGCGTGTGTGTGTGTCTGTGTGTGTGTGTGTGTGTCTGTGTGTGTGTGTGTGTGTCTGTGTGTGTGTGTGTGTGTGTGTCTGTGTGTGTGTCTGTGTGTGTGTGTCTGTGTGTGTGTCTGTGTGTCTGTGTGTGTCTGTGTGTGTGTGTGTGTGTCTGTGTGTGTGTCTGTGTGTCTGTGTGTGTGTGTGTGTGTGTGTCTGTGTGTGTGTGTGTGTGTCTGTGTGTGTGTCTGTGTGTGTGCGTGTGTGTCTGTGTGTGTGTCTGTGTGTGTGCGTGTGTGTCTGTGTGTGTGTCTGTGTGTGTGCGTGTGTGTCTGTGTGTGTGTCTGTGTGTGCTGTGAATGGTAGATCACAGCACCGTGTGAATGTGTGTGAATATCAGTCCATCACTCAGACACAGATACCTGCTAATCAGCAACATCCACACCTCGAGTAAAGCAGACAGCTGCTCAGTGTTTCCTGCATGTTCAGGTACAAACATGACGTCTGAGCAGAGGCCAGCCAGAGGCAGACGGCCCTCCGTAACATGCCGGGAAGTTTAACTAATCAATGTTCTGATGGCGTCGACCCGTGAAGCTCCAACACTCGACGCCGCTCGTATTGGCGGCTTGGTTGTTGTGCGATGAACGCGCTCTTTGTAAGTCCGTGTGAGTGTGCGCTAAACAACCGAAATGGAAATGTGATTGCGCTCACGCATGCAGAGAGAACAATCGGCCTAGTGGTTTGCATAAAGCGCCCTCATTTGTGGATGCGAGCGGCGCCCGTGCTGTTCAGACCTGCAGGGATAAACGTTCAGAGGCAATTTCACGTGTCAGTCAGTGACTGCAGGTTAGATCCACACAGGAGCTGCAGTGTGTGCATTAACAGGCAGTCAGTCAAACTGGAGCGGTGCAGGTGATGAACACACGCAGGATCACCGTGGATCAGGAGAAGAAAACAGCAAAAATAAAACAGACCATTAAAGTGCAGAAGAAGAATCCGAGCGTTGTGGAGTTGATCTCAAAGGATGATCACAGCACACATTTATTTGAGAACTTTAACAAATCCTTTTTCATTTTTGTGCCAGAATCATAAATATAAATCCTGGTGTCATCTGCATAAAGTGGACTTTATTGCAAAGCTCCACGAGATGTATGTGCACGTGTTTGACAAAATACTTTGCCTGTGTTTCCCTCCACCTGGATTAATATGCACCTGGGCTCTTTACCTCCAAAAGTTTCAGTATAAAATGACATAGAAGGCAAAAAAATCAAACTAAACAAAAAGACAGTGATGCAAAAAAGTAAGAAGCATATTTGGACACACAAACAACCACGCGGTTTCTGGTGTTTTTGTGTCCTCTGGTTCAGCTACGTCCTTTTCCACGAGTTAAAACGAGCGGTTTTATTGACAGCAGGAAGCTCCGCATGTTTTATTTGGCAGATTTTTATCCTGGATACACCTGAAACAAATCTGTCTCCTCCCAGATTAAACCGGGGATCTTACTCTCGTCATGCAAACGTGTAAATCACTTCAGAATAGAAATAGGTGAAAAACAAGAAGTCTGAACCGTAAAATCACCAACGGCTCGACAAACATCGCCCGGATCTCCTCATTAGACTTTCTAGCAACATAAAGTCGTGTTGTTCATGCTAGCATTAACAGTGCCTACATACGGCACACATGTACCACATATTCACAGCATCTAGTACAGACAGGCGTAATGATGACAGTAATGAACTAAAGCACACAATCAGAAACATCAGGGTGGATAAAGATATAATTAGGGTTAGAAATGACACCGAGCTCTCCCACAGGGGAATGGTAGCAAAGGTGAGAGGTCAAAGAGGTACCCCAGATTTAGGGCTGCACCAAAGAAGAAGGATGAGGAGGGGCTCTCACTACAGGCTTGGAGGTCCTAAAATTCAGGTACACCAGGAACAGTTTGGGGTTTGGAACACATTTTGTGTAATTATAACAATATGTAATTTATGACCCGGTAACACTACCATCAGGGGGCAGACGGTCCAGACAGAGACAGAAGTGAGACAGCTCAATGCAAACAGCCTCCAGTGATGCCAGGCTGTGTAGGAGACGCGTCTGTTCACAGTCATTAAAAAACAAAGTCATAGCCTTTAATTTGTTTATTGAACTGATCAGAGACAGACGGACTGACAGACAGAAACATCTGTCCAGCTCCGGTTTTCTCATCTTTTCCCGGGGAGTTAACGTCGATGTGATCCCGGCAGAGAGTGACACTGAGCCTGATATCGGGTGGATTAATCTCAGCGGTGATCCACGTCAGCTGTTGCTTTCCAAAGGGAAGGAGAGGAAAAACTGACAGTATGTACACAGAATATGTTTTCTGATTTCATGTCTCTGTAGATTCAAAAAATTGAATTTTTATTTGTATGACGACACAAAGCAAACCTGACAAAACAAGTTAATACTCGAGTATTTCTCACACATTTACTTTAGCTGGAACAAGCTGAACAACGACATCTAGATTTATTTTGAAATCCTCTGAAGCATCCTGCTCATTAACAGTAACAGCTTCCTGTGTGAGTTGGTGATGTCACCAGCTGCAGGCTATACCTATAAGCACCAACACAGCCGCTGTTATAGAGGAGGTGGAGAAAAGGTGAGAGGACAAAAAATGTTGCAAAAGGAAAGAAAAAAGACCAAAGTTGCAGCTGCTGCTGATTCACTGGACTCGTCTCAGTAAATCGGTGAGATGTGGGAGGTAATTTGCAGAAATTTTACTTTATAAATTACAAACACGGCAGGTTCACACAGAACAACAAACTGTGTAATTATTACAAATGACTCGAGGTCCCCACAAAACGCCGCTCCCACATCTCCGAGGGCTTCAGGCTTCAATCAGCAGAAACATAACAGAGATTATTATTGTGCTATCTACTGTACAATATAAAGCGCCTTGAGGCGACTTTTGTTGTGATTTGGCGCTATATAAATAAAATTGAATTGAATTGAATTGAATATCATTTTCTTTATCGCACAGATAATCCTGTGACGACGAACACTGCTGGGATTTTTATTCCAGAGCCTTCGCTGTGGCGTCACGTGATTCTTGAGGCTAAACGATTCAATCACGAGAGTCTGAGTCTCGCCATCTCGTTAGCGGATCCTGAGAAGAGCCCCGAGTCAGGTGAGAAGGTCTGACCTGCTTTAACAGCTGTGTGGAGGAGCTGATTAGCAGCCACAGCTGGACTAACGTCGTCCACACGTGTCGTTTCCGCCGTCTGCTGATTTCAAACTGTGATGAAACGTCCTGCGCGGCTCGCCAGAGGCCGGCTGGTCCAAGGCGTGACAGTCCAATTAATAGGTGAGGAAATCCGATGTGTCAGAGGATGTCTGATGCAGGCCCACTCTGACACGAGCCCCCACAGTGCTAATAACCAGTCAAAATGTCCGCCTCGCTGCTCTGCCTCCTCGCCCGCCGCATCGTGGCTCCTCGCCACGTTTCTTCCCGTCACTTTGCTGACACTTCTCCACCTCTGCTTCCTCTTCCCCGTCACACAAAGAAAGGCACAAAAATCATTTTACTCTTTAAAACACCTGAACATGATTCTTCCTGCATCAGTTAAAATCCTTCATCCTGACTGCAAATAAAGACTCTGACCAATAACACGGCTGCTCTGTGGTCACCTGTACTAACAGGCTGAGCTCCAGTTTACCTGAATAAAGGTCCAGGATTTTAACTGGATGTTAACCTTTTTAATTAGCAGGTATCTGTGTGTCTGTGTGCTGCTTAATAACAGAGCTAGCTAGCATTAGCTTTCCTTGGTCACTCTGGATACAAAATCACCATGGCAACGACCCAAACAGTAGCACTGAATAACCTCACATGTTTGATGCTCTGGGTTCTGTGGCTGCAAGGCCGAGTGGTCGTCTCCACCCGATGAGGTGTGGATGAAGGCGTGACGGAGGTCACTTAAAAATAAACCCGTCTGTCTGCAGACGCTGGTGTCACTTTGTTGCTGCGTTTGGGCCGAACGTTAGACAAGGTGTAATGTCACCTGATCTCCTGTGGCCCAATTAGAGCTGGGCGATATGACCCAAAATTCATATCTCGATATTTTTTAGCTGGATGGCGATATAAGATATATATCTCGATATTTTTTTAAAGCCATAAAGTAAGAACAAAAAGAGAGTTCTTAGTCAAAGCTGTGTCCCAGATGTCACACAGGCACTTTTATTAACATACAGCATAGATGTACATGAACAAAACTACTCAAAAATAAATTATGAGCATTTATTAAATAATGATGCTCTATAAATAAAAGAAAACTATGTTGTTTTGTGCATAACAAAGAGCTCACAATTGTGCAGTCAAAATGTAAACTAACAGACGCTGAGCATAATAACAAAGACAGATTTCACAGCTGCTCTGTTCCCAACTTCTACTGCGTGACTGACAGCCTGGAGTTTGAAATCCGCTTCGTAACCGTGTCTCTGAACAGGAGCCATTTATGGTCCTTATACACACACAATACGGTAATATTACGTTGAAGCACAGTACGTATCACTCCGCGAGGCTCCTCGTAGCCGTAATGCTCCGACAATCCATCAAGCGGTGCAGCTCCGTAGCTTACCAAAGTCGAACTAAAACACTTTTTGACGTATTGCTGAGCGCCGTGTATCACATAAAATCGGCTCGCGGTCATCAAGCACAACCAGAATTCATACATAAGGCGCACAGTCAACTTTTGAGAGAATGAAAGGATTTTAGGCCGTGCATGGCGTTAGCGTGGCTAGCTCGTTAGCGTGGTTAGCTCGTTAACACGTTGACGCCGTCCAGCCCCACGCACGGGGCGATGCGCAGTAACTCATTAACGGAGATTTGCCGTGTCCATCTTGTCGCTGCCTGCAGGTGACGCGATGGGGGAGGAGGGGGAGTTGTGTTCAGTGAAGGAGAGGCGAGGTCGAGTAACGTTGCGTAAAGACAAAAGTGGACGAAAGAGAGGCAAACTTGCGGCTCCGCAACTATAATTATAACGTAACACAGACTATATCGATATAAAGGATATTGTCACATCTTATATCTCGTATAAAAATATATCGATATTTTTAAAAAACTCGATATATCGCCCAGCTCTAGGCCCAATCACCTTTAGTTTAGGCTGAGGCCTCAGCTGATTGGGGCTGATGGGAGGTCGTCTGAGCGTCTGCGAGGGATCGTTACGACTTCGGTCCTGCACCGCAGTAATCTCGTTTTTTATTGCATAGATGTGATTATACAGCAGCTGTAATGACGGCGATGTTTCTGTGGGAGATGGAAGGAAAAGCTTGTCGTCTCAGACTGTTCCGACTTTAACTCGATGTCTTTGTTGGTGTCAGAAAACACAAAAAACTGAACCCTATGTTCTCGCTGTCTCACCCTTCAGCACCTCCTCTTCCTCCTCCCAGGCCCATCATTTTCTCCTCTTCTACCTTTCTCCATGTCTCCTGCCAGACAGCTAAAAACCAGAGGGAACACTAATAGCAGCCTACGCTGTCGACATGCCATTACTTAATTGTCACGTGTCTGGAAGAACGACGGCCGCTGCTGCAGAAACAGTCGCTCAGCCTGCACGTCGTCTTGGAGCGGAGGCCCGAGGAAACGAGCAAGAAGGCGAGTTAAAACCTCGGCGCGGATTAAAAGTGTCGGGATGTGACGTTCAGTCGTCACACAGACGAGCAAAACCACCATTTGAATGAATCCTCTCAGCATGGCCGTCCTTTCACGTCTCAGAGTACTTTCTGGAGAGGTCCACGCGCTCGTAGGCGGCGATGTCAAACTCGCCTGACAGGATGACAGCATCCTTTCAGTTTCAGCCGCCGCACTGCATAATTGAGTTCCCGATACCGACTGCCAACATTCGCTGTGTGCCAAACTGGTCGGCGGCACAGCGTCACCATTTTGTGTGGTGACACGGGGAGGGGTGCAGGTGAGGTGGGCGACAAGCACAAATGTTTATTCATGCAGGTATTTCCACACGGAGCTGCGAAGGAACCGACGAACAAAGGCGAAAACCGTCGCCATTAAAAAAACAAAAACGTCCCTAAATTCACTCGCAGCGTCTCCACAGCTGTGAGGAAGTCAGCGTCATGGATCAGAGACGCGTGGGAGCAAATCCAGTAACACAGCAGAAACCAGTCCGAAAAACACCAGTCAGTCAGCGTTTTGCACTCCTGTTCTCGTTTCCAGTCACTTTCTTCAAACACAGCTCGGTGTGTGTCGGCTGTGTGACGCTCACCCACACTTTCCTACATGATTAATAATTATAGACAAACTCCAGGGCTTCGTTTTTAGCTTGTAGCCGTTAGCAGAGCACAATAACCAGGATGAAACCAATATTTCTGCAGTTTTGTTCTGCGTGAAGCTCTCATTTTTGCTCTCGTGTCACACTTTTTGAAGTCACTCGACTCGAGTTAAAGTTCGAGTAAGTTTCATCAGCGGAGCCTACAAGCCGAACACGGGACGTCCGCTCGCTGCTGTCGTAAAGATGGAGGCGGGCACACGGATCAGGATATGAAACGGGAGTTGGCCCGCATGTGTTCAGCACGCCGGTGGGAGGAGCCACAGATCGAGCCAAAGTGCAGTGTGTGACTTTGTGCAACTGCACGTGTAGTAAACCTGAAACTCACCCGACTTTTGGAGCAGTTTTTACCAGATTTCATGATTAAACATCATCACCTGTTTGTTCAGGAAGGGGCTGAAAATGAAGCTGCTGCGTGATGAGAGAGACACTCAGCACAAACCTGCAGGTCTTTAAAAGAGTCACGTGCATGTGTTAGAGGCGTAAAGCAGCCTCCTGCTGAAGGATGCTGCAGACAGTGACGGGGGGGGAACAGTCACTCTGCTCCATGTTTCTTGTTTTTTGTCACAATCGGGATGATTTTCCGATGGGTGCACGGTCACGTCAGGCTTAAGCTTGTTGAGGATGCATTGATGGCGTGGGGATAAGTGGGGAGTGTGTGATTGTGGATGAAAGCTTGAGTCTTGTGGAAACACTTTGTCTCTATTGTTCGAGCAGATGAGCAGGAAGCAGAGAACATCTTGTTTCTGTAATTCTGCGCTATTATTTTCAGCTGTCTGTCTGCTGAGCAGTGACTCACGCGAACCGCTTGCCTCTGGAGATGATGATGGACATGCACAGCAGCAAAATGTCTCGTTGACAGGTGTGAACATCGAGGTATGTGCCTGCGTCTGTGCGCAGGGCTGCGTGGGTTCATCAGAATGAGGTCAGAGCGTGAGCTCTGACTTCGCTCTGACCCACCTTCAGTGAGGAAACCGGAGCTAAGACCGGCCGTGGCCCGAAGCCAGACAGAAACCTCAGGGTTAGCGTGAGCTCACCTCTCAGCATAAACCGGGTCACAGGTTAGCCACATGCTAACCAAACGCGTCCCCTTCTTACATGTCTCCTGTTACAAGATTGGCGATGAAGATGTGAAAGCGGTGGGCGTTCAGAGGGTGACGAGTCTTTAATACGTCTACGAACAAAAAAACAAAGATTTTAAAGTCAGCTGGTGAACACGGCGTCACAGCCTGAGGGGTTTCTCGGGTCTTTTCTTTCCTTCTGTATTTATAGGAAGGATTTTACGGTTGTGCTTGTAGTTTCAGTTTTGTAAATCTTTGTAATCTGGTGTTTCTTACTGTTTGATTCTTTGTGTTTCAGCTAACACGGTGTCCCTACTTCCTTCTGTCATATCTGATCCTGTTTCGTTTAGTTGTCGTCGGTCTCTTGTCATCAGTCTTATTTCCTTTGTTATGGTCTTAATTAGTTTCAGCTGTGCCCTGGTGCTTCCACGCTGCCTGATTATCTCCTGTGTCTATTTAAAGCTGACGTTTGCACCTGTTCTCTGACTTATACTGCACTCCTGTTGCCCTCCCTTGTGTGTGGGCTCTGCTGCCTTTTGGTTACCTGCAGCACCTTAATAAAGAGCCTGGTCTCACAGGTGCACACAGGTCTGCCACCTGTGCAGCTGGTTTTATTCCAGGATGTTTAACCATTTATGGAAGCTGCCGTTTCTTTACGTCCAGGCTGGATTCAAACGTTCATCTGTTTGCTCTCGTATGCACTGACTCGTGCTCGTGCACATTAATACACGGCGGAGCTGTAGGAGTCGGTCGGGTTGGTGAATCATTTTGCTGCTCTCGCCACAGTTTGAATCAAACATGTTAAATACGGTTTCAGTTAAACACAGCAGTGCAGTGACTGTGGACTCGAGGTGCTTTTTACTATAAATAACACAATAACAGACGTCATGTCACAAAGTAAGCTGTTAATTAAACACCGCCTGGTCTGCTCTGAGTTGTTAGTCCGTCAAAGCATTTGAATAATATTTGAATAATTTGGTTTTAAGCCAAACATTTTTTAGATGTTATAGAAGGCGAGGTCTAATGGTGTATGACTGTGAATGTTTCTGAGCCTCGGTTCTCCTCTTCCTCAGCCCTTTAAGCACATTAGCAGCGAGGCGCTGAACGCTGTGACGCCGACCGATCGGGTATTTCTGGGTTTGGGAGAAGCGTGAGTCAGCCTGAGCTGGCTGAGACTGCGTTTCTTTAAAAGACTGGAACATCTCAGCGACGGCACAAACATATTTCTGTCTGAACAGGTTACAGAGCCGTAAATATGTGGACTCGTATGTTTGAGGGCCGACAATCAGCTGCAGTAAAAACGCTGGAGCTGAAACGTCTCGCGCTGCGACCGACGTGTGAAAAACATCATCTCCTGTTTCTGTGTAAAACACGCCGTGGCTCTCATTAAAAACACATTCACGCGCCGTCACGCCGTCGCCGTCGGTGTCCTGACCTCTTGTTTTACAAGCTCTCATCCGGTGAAACACGGAAACGACAAATTTAAATGAAGCATTGTCGCTGCGCAGCACCTGCTGCAGCTGCTGCGTGTAGGAGTCCTCATTAATGTATCGCTGACATTAATAGTGATGAAATATTCTGCAGCACCATCTGGCAGGCTGTAAGTCGTGCATCAGAGCGGCGGGGAGGGGACGGACGTGTTTATTAACGTGACAGCGACACGTATGTTGGAGCGGCTCTGACAGGCTGACAGGCCGACTCCAGCCGTCAACAGCGTTCTTACCTCTGCTGGGACAATCTGGCCCCCCGTGCCCCCGTGCCCCCCCCCCGTGACCCTCGTGGACCTGATGGCGGTCAGAGACCAAACCCGGGCCTGAAATATGTCTGCAGTAAGCGAGACGGTGCGCTGCCATCAGAAACACATCCATTTTCTGTGAGCAGGTTCTTGAAACAGAATTCGTTGGCAGAGCGTTGGCCCGTGAGCGGGCGGGTTCACACGTCTGACCCGTGAAGAGCACTTATGTATATGTGGGGGACGCGAGCTTTGTTTCCTGGTCCATTTGATCCCTCTGGCTGCTGGCTCGGGCTGTTTGCCTCCTCTCGCACTGACCCAGCGTTTCACCACAGCAGTCAGAGGGGGAATGAATAATTTAGCTGTGGTGGGCTGCCTGGCCAGCACCGCCACCGCTAACCCACATAGCAGCGCTCTCAGTGGGCTGCCATCAGTGTGGGTTTGGCTGGAAGGGACAGACCTGCTGTGACAGCCAGTAAACAATTAATGGCTCGGTCCTCGTGTGGGAAAAGCCTCTCCTAATAAACCCGGGACTGAGCTGTGGACGCCTTTGTTGTAAAAATAACTTCATTCATAGCAGATGGTAGAAAACGTGTTAAGAAATAAAGGAGCAGATAAATGGAGTGAGTCAGACTTTAATCATAAAGCTGAAACTTGAAGAAAGGGCTTGTATCCATGGTTTCATGCTTCTGCTGTTTGAACTTTGAACTTTTGTGTTTGTAATGTGTCGTGCTTTTGTCCACCAGGGGAAAATGTGACACGATCACTTTCTGGGTGACTGAGGACACGCCCCTTTGTTCTCGTCTGTGGGGTTAGCAGGAAGTTGAATCAAGTAAGGAGGAGAGGGCGGGACTTCCTGGACCAATCAGCTCCTCACACAAAGATAAGTGATGAAGACCAGCACCCTGCCCTCCTCCTCCCCCCGAGTCGGGCTGCAGCAGCAGTCATTAGCAGTAGCTGCAGGCTCTCCTGGCAAATCCTTGCAGCTCAGGCTGAAGCAGAGAAAATGGCCAACGTGAAGCGTGTTCAGTGCTGACAGGCGAGCGTCGGGGCCGAGGCGAGCTATAAATTACCTGCGATTGTGAGAGCCTTACAGATTCAATCTGAGCAGACGGACCAGCGCCGCCTCGCCGGTTAGCTATTTATGAGCCGACATCTGCCACGCAGACCGTGAAAACACCGCCGATGCTGGATCAGCTGATCCGTCCCTGATCTCAGAGACGGGGACGATTAACCGCTGGAGCGCGCACACTTCCACCAGCATCAGGGCCTCACAGCTCAGAGCAGGAAATCAATGCTCACTTCCTGTCCCGGTTTTAAGTGGAGTGTGACTGTCTGCTCAGCCAGTCTCCTGACCTTCACATGAAGTGATGATGTCATAACATGTCATTTCATAACATGACCTGTTCAGATGTATCTGATTACTCTTAAGAAGGAATGAGGCGACGGCGTCAGTGTGCAGTTTGAGACAATAACATGAAGGTTCATTCGTGTACATATGTGGCGTGGAGGCTCGCTGGCGTCTCCTCGTGTTCCAGTCACCGTGGTTTTTGTGGGGTCGTCTTTTCCCTCCTGCTGCAGCCTGCATGCTGTCAGATTATTCACGCTGCTCCGGGCTGATCTGGACTTCTCTCAACATTAAGACTGTCTGCTTTCTCCTCGCCCACGACGCAAAGCAAAGAGTCCGCGGGTTAGAGGCTCCTGAGGATCGGCTCGAGGGGCCCGGAGGGACGGCGGCCCCGATTAGAGAGCTCCTCTGCAAACCTCCGAGCCTCACGGCCGAGTCGGAGACGAGCAGCTGCAGGGAAGTGCTCAGCTTCTCCCATCGAGCTGCAGAGAGAAGAGGAGAAATTTACTGCGTGCTTCAGTCTACTCCACCCATGGCACATTTCTACACAAGAAGTGTGGATTTGACTCTTACTGTGGGACAAATATCCCCACAGCTCGGCAGCAACCTCGAGAAACACACATACATCAGACATGAACACAGCAGCATCTACAACTCACCTGTTTCAGTTATATTAAAGCTTGCATTATTAGGGGCGTGGCCTCTCTGACTGACAGGTGGTTACTTTGCTAACAGACCGAGCGGCTGCAGGGCGGCTGAGCGGCGGCACGGCGGCTCGCTGAATGAATGCGAGGTCGTCCTAAGTGAGCATGTGCAGGCGGTGTTACGGCAGATCGTTGCTGCTCCTGTTCGACCTGCGACGTGATGATTATGTATTCGGATGCTTGGTGTTTCTGCTGTGCGTGCCCCTCCTCCTCCTCTCTTTGCATTCTGTGCAGCTGCTCTCACACTGGTTCACCAGGATTTCCATTTCCAGCCTGATATAAAATTTATTGCGCGTTGGCCGCTGAGATCAGATGCGTGCTGTTGTGGAGGCGACACAGTCGCTCTCAGTAAACACACGGTTAGAGTCTGTGCTCGCTGGACGCCGTGGTACTAGGAGAGGCGGGGTTAAAGAACGCAGGTCTGCTGGTTATCCCACATTTAAAGAAATGAGCTGAAGGCGACGACGATGATGATGATAAATTAGCTTTAAAGCATCAGACGAACTCCTGGAGCCCGACTCTGACCTGTGGAGTCAGGCTTCACCTGAGCCTCTACCTCACCTGAAGGTCCTTCCCGTGATAGCGCCCGTGTAATACGGGCGCTGTTTTTAGACGTCTGCGTGGCAATGTGTGTTTGTGAGCATTTGCTGTTCTTGAGTAAACAGGGTTCCTGGTATCCTGGTGTGTTTCTGCTGTCCCCGTGAGCAGGACTAACCCTGTGGTGGCTGAGACGCCTCCTCTTGCTGTGCATGTTGACGGCAGCATGTTTCAGACTGGAGCTTGTTCCTCCCCGGCTGTAGAGTAAACGTGGAGGAGATGGATTAATAAGCTGTCTTATGGAAATGTGTTCACCCTCGGCTCATTAAAATGTACAGGTGGCCTCATTGTGTCAGGGCCCCTCACAAACAAACCTACCTCGACCTTCGATCCGGTCTAATAAATGCAGGCGCGGGAATCACATTTAGCTGCTTGTTAATGCACCACCTCGGCGCTCCGCAGCCTGCCGAGTGATTAATGCTGAGGCGACATGTTCCTGGGAAACACCTGCTCTCTGTCCAGGTGAGCTGTCGTAGAAGCATCGTGCTATCAGAGCAAGGCTGCAGCGAGGAGGCGCATCCTCCTAATGAAACTGTCCAATTAACTCCAGCGGCAGGAAAGCGTGCTGTCGGGGAACAGTCAAACGTGGACAGCAGTGAGAGGTGTGAAAACTCACAGGTGGATTAAAGTTTCACCGACTCTGAGTAAGCGTTTGAGAGGATTTCCCACACACAGCTCAGGTGGGTTTAAATCATTAGACTCCCTCATGCAGCGCGCCTCATCTCGTTTACTGTGAGTTTTATTGGTTTACCACAAACCACACTCATGTTACCTGCAAACGTAAAGCGCCTGTGCTGTATGGACTCTTTGCTTTGATGCTGTTGGTTTGCATTTATTTTATTTATTTGCTTTTGATTTTCACCCTGAAGGTTGAGAGTTCGACTCCCGGTCCAGTAACCTCCTCTCTGTGAGCCGATCAGTTCCATAACCGAGCTCACATTCATCCACTGCTATTATTACGAGTGCATTCGGTGGATGCAGCAGTTCGTCTTCGTCTCCACCTGCTCCTCTCTGCCGGTATAAATAGATCAGTTGGAGCTCAGCATCTTTCCTGAGCTTCCACCGGGACATTCCTCATTTAACTGCAAGGAATTAGCATATTAGCGCCACTTTAGAGCCAATCCCGGGCCGCGATGCTGCCAAGCCTCGTCCTGCTTCCACAGGAGTGGAGCCAAAGCAGGCGGCCACGAGAGATGGAGGGAGCGGAGGAGATCAGAGAGCGCCACGTCTTCCATCTTCAGCCAGCTCACACATCCACCCACCGCTCTCCTCTTTTAGCATCCCTCGTCCTCCGCCTCTCCGCTCAGTGATGAGCGGGGAGAACAAAGGCCTGGAATTCCCTGGGCTGGAGGAAAGTGGCTGCGGGCGAGCCGCCAGCCTTCACTTTGAGCTGCTTCTGCCCTGCTGGGAATGGAAGCGGGTCATTCAGAGCGAGCTTGTTGGGCTCAAAGGTTTATCTGAACGGCATCTTCGTTCTCACGACACCGGGAGACTTCCTGTTAGCCGCGCACATCTCAACTGTCGCCGCCTCTGCATGACACCGCCCCCCCGCAGCCTCTCAGCGGGCTGCTTCGTGTCTCATCTCTCCGCCCGAGAGCGTCAGAGTGGCCTTCAGCTCGGCACAAAGAGAGAGCGAGCAGCTCGAAGGGGGCTTCTGCTTTTTAAGGCCTGACCGGACAAAAAACATCCTCATGGTCAGGAGCGTCCCGGTGACTCCGCCTCCATCACTGTATGGAGCTCCATCACTACGTGTGTTTTTATTACTTTGACACTTTGCAGATTTTTAAACGTGTGCAGGATTGTGTCGTGTGTGACCGTGGGTCGCTCCACACTGATTCAGATTTAAGTAAATGATCGATGAGTCCCGCCTCCTCTGAGTACGACCCTCCTCACTGGCCTGTCGCTCGCCCTCCTCATCATCTCCGTGATAAATTAAAAGTATTAATGGGGCCGCTAATGAGGTAATTAGTTTGTTGAATTAATGGTTAGCTAATGTTTTCTTTCCTGACAGCACACCAGGTGGACCCGGTGGGTGGTATTAATATTAAATCTGTGTTTTTGAACATGAAGGAGAGGCCCAGCTGCTGCCTCGCAGACACGCTGCTTCCTGATAAACGCAAACTTCAGCTGCCAAATCTGGAAACGGTGAGAACACCGGTCGACCTCTGAAAATGAAAGCACGCAGAAGTGTCACGGTGAAGGCAGAGGCTTCATTATCTTCTGTATTTGTTTTAGTTTCCTTCAGTTCCTCTGCACTGAGGTCAATGTGAGCGCGTGCGACAGATGACCCGGGAGGGCGAGCGTGGCGAGTTCATTTCTGCAAAGATTTTGCAGGTTTGATCTGAACCACAATCAGCTTGGAGCTGCAGTTCTCACGTTGTCTCTCCAAACCTTGAGAGGCACAGCTTGTAATTACCAGAAAATGACCAGAATGACATCATAACCATCAGAAACACAAACGCAGCTGTGTGTTACCCAAGCGTGTCGACGCTCTTCCTTTAAAGGAGCGACGCAAACAGCTCGCGTCCTCCTGCTGTGCCGCTGCGTTCCCCTCCGAGTGTCTCCTGCATGGACGAGGCCCAAAACTCTTCTATGGTCGTTCTCGTCCTTCTCCAACAGGTATTATGTGCCAGCTGGCCCGGCTTCACTAACCCCGCCCCCACCTGTAGAGCAGGCAGACGGATCGTTTCACTGGAGCTGAAAGAGTTTGGACGCCTCAGGCTTTGATTGATTTTAGCACTGAGGAGGATTTGGACTCCTTTGTGCTCGACGAGGTCGGAATGAACAAGCAGACTGAAAGAAGTTTGGTCTGGGGCGTGTCCTCGGGGCGGATGGCGAGCACGGGGATTCACGCTCTGTATTAGAAACTGTGCTAAGAGAGAAACGACAGAGAACTCTGTCTGTCCGTCCTGGCCTCAGAGCCATGTTGATTCCTCTTAACCTTATTACCAGCTCAAAGGCGTCGCATCGTCTTCTTTCAGACCCACGTTTCTCAGCGCCGTGACATCACAAAGTGCCCTGTTCCATTACTCGTGAACCTGCGGCGGTCTGGGGGTGTAATAAGCGGTGGCGGGCACGGTACCAGCTTAATGTGGCCTTGGAGCTTGCCTGTCGAGCGAGGCGAGCCACCGAGGGCGGATTCATTGCTGCGTGGAGCAGCTATCTCTGTGAAACACGCCCGGCGCCGAGCCCAGCGACATTTAGGAAGGGCCACAGAGACCTGGATGCCGCGGCGAGGAGCGTTTGTGTGAGAGAGCGATATCAAGAGGCTGGAGCCCGTCCACTCACGCTCAAGTGTTTGACTGCTGCTTTTAGCACAGCGAGGCTGAGTGCAGCCGGCCCGAGCATCGAAAACAAGATGAATGAACGAGCGGCCGTTTGTCCGTGGTTGCTGAATGGGCTCTGGGCAGGCGGCGAGGAGTCGAGCACTCCGGTTTGGCAGAAAGATGTTCAGACGGGAGGAGAGGCTGAGGGGGTGGAGTAAGGCAGAGAGGAGCTGAGTGAACATTAAAGTCATCAGTGTGCTCGTGTTTGACCTAAAACACGTGCCGAGTCGTACCTGTGTCTCACCTGTTCAGCAACGCCGCCGAAACTCGAAGCAGCAGAAATAATCAGATGAAGCTCAGATTCAATGATGCTTCATATCAGCAAGAACGTCATAAATCAGAGATGCTTCAGACTTATTTATGAGTCACCTTTTATATCAGCAGAGAACGCACAAATGCAAAACCCTAAAATGCACAAATAAAAACGATTAAAATGACACTTAAAAAGGCAAAAAAATGACCAGAGAGCCGCTTTAACAGGGATGAAATCAACAACCGGATCTTCTAGAATGAAACAACAATGAAGACGCTCAAAGTTTGCTTAGACATTTTTATTGCATCTCGTCATGTTCCCGTGTTTCTCACCTCGATCTTATTTTGAAAGTTCCTGTTTACCTGTGAGCAGACTCCTGGTGTCAGACTGTCAGTGGATGATGTTCAGGCTCCGCTCCGGGCCGAGGCGTCGTGATGTGGGCCCTCTGAAGTGATGAAGCCTTCCTCTCAGCCGTCAGCTGGGCTGAGTGTACCATTCAATTAGGTGAGGTCACTGAAAATTTAATTGGCAGCGAGGTCATTATTTAAGCGGCCACGGACGGCTCGCCTCGCATTCCTCTCCTCCAGAATATTCTTCTTCTAATGACCTCCCACCTCCTCCTCCTCTTCGGTTGTAGGCGACAGCGAGGTGAGGATGGAGGGCGCAGTAGGACAAACGAATTAACAGCATGAGATTAAAGAGAGGAGCACGCCTGATGAATTATGTAAGCACGAGTCCTGACCGGACTTAATGGGGCCGCTGTGTGGAACGAGGCTTTTAATGTGAAAGCATCTGAGGAGTGTGTGTCTTTGCATGAATTAATCAGTTACATTTAAATAAGTGTCGGGTAACGTGTTTCATGAATTAAACACGTTTGGAGCCGAGACCTCGCTCACCTTTAACAGCCCGTGGGCTGATGTCGCCGCCCACCGCCTCTCTTCTGCTCCTGCCATTGAGCCACACACGCTAACGTTAGCTTAGAGTCCGGTAATCAGTAACATCACAAGATGAGACGCACGCCAACATGGATTCTTCTTGTACTTGTAGCTGTACTGTCGACCTGCTGCTGGTTGTTTTCATCTCTTGTCACTCGTGTTTTGTCTCTTTGTGGTCTTTAATGTCTCACGACCTTAGCTGTTGTCTCGTTGCAGTCCTGTTGTATGTCTTTGTGGCTCCCATGTGTCTCGTTGTGGTCTGACATTAGCTTGGATTGGTGTGATAACGGCGGCACACGGAGCGCGGTGTTAAACGGTTTCAAACACCCTCCCTGGTCTGTAGGACGAGGCTCATAAACCGTGTGGCGCAGGTTCCCTGCTTCCACCTCGCCGGCCTACTTAATCAGAGAAATGTCAGCGCTCTCACCTGCTGCTCCACTTTCATCCACGTTTTTATGGTGCCAAATCAGATCCTCGCTGATGAGGACTTCAAAAAGCCAGCAGGCGGAGAACCGGCAAGAAACAGAGATGGGCGAGGAAGGAGGGAGAGGAAGAGGAGGATGAAGGGATGGAGGCTGAGTCAGTCGGTCTGTCAGACTCCTGCTGGAGGTGAATCACAGTCAAGCTGAATGCTGATGGTTTACAAATAAAGTGATAATAACAATGCTCAGACACACACACACACACACACACACAGTGTGAGTCAGGAAGTGAAACTGTTCTGCAGCTCGTTGTTTCTGCTTCATTTAGCCGTCCGTCAGCAGGCTGGAAAATAACAGAGTGTTGATGAATGCATGCACAGTCCTCTGTGTGTGTGTGTGTGTGTGTGTGTGTGTGTGTGTGTGTGTGTGTGTGTGTGTTGCCTGATCGCACAAAATGAGCGGCTGTAATGAAATCTGTGATTGCTGCACCTCAGGCGAGCGGGGTCATTGTAATTAAGTGTGATTAGGAGGCAGCGTTTCTCGTTCTCCACCTCTGATTCACTCACAGAGGGGCGACTGCACCGCCTCTCCTCCCACATATGATACGTGTGCACGAACGTGTGCACTGGGCTCATACGCCTCTGGTAGAACGACGGATGAGAAGAGATGTGAAGTGACATGGAAATAACTGTCTTTGCAGCAGACGTGTAGTTAACCCAAGTTTGTGCAGAGAAAACAGAAGGAGGGACTTTTATTTTGAAAAGTCAAAGTATATAGGGTCTGATTGGCTGCAGTTCTTACAGTTAGCCTCTTGAAATCCACCTTAGCTGTTTAGGGGAGGGGCTACCTTTTGTATATACCACTATGGTGACCTTGGTCTCAGCAATTATAAACCTGGAGGTCTTTGTGTTGTCCTCCTCGCTCTCCTCTTTGTTTCTATTTGTAGTTTTTATGCATCTATTTTGAGGCGTTTTAGGTCTTGTTGTGTTGTGTTACGTGTGTTTGTCGTGTGTTTGTATCGTTGTATATCAGACTGCTATGAGCACAAACATGGACGCGTCTGCATTAAAGGTCTGAGAGTGAATAAAGAAAACAAAACCCTGGAAGTAGACTGGCTTTTTCATTTCATCGGAGGTCAAAGGTCGGTGGACTTAGCAGCTGTGTTTTAAGATTATGTTGCTTTGCTGCAGTGGGCTGTAAGCAACTGTTTATTGGGATTTAAAGGCAAACTTCCAGGGACCGCGTGACACTGACAGCTCCTCGGCCTGAGTGCAGCACAGCTCTTTGATGCTGAAATCACTGAGCTGTGACCAACATGGCTGCAGCTGTTCTTCCTCTCTGCTTTCAAGATTAGGCTTCAAACTTTCCTTTTTGCTAAAGCATATAGTTAGGGCTGGACCAGGTGACCCTGAATCCTCCCTTAGTTATGCTGCAATAGGTGTAGGCTGCCGGGGGATTCCCATGATGCACTGGGGGTTTCTTCTTCACTCACTATGTGTTAATAGACCTCTCTGCATCGAATCATATCTGTTATTAATCTCTGTCTCTCTTCCACAGCATGTCTTTATCCCGTCTTCCTTCTCTCACTCCAACCAATCACAGCAGATGGCCCCGCCCCTCCCTGAGCCTGGTTCTGCCGGAGGTTTCTTCCTGTTAAAAGGGAGTTTTTCCTTCCCGCTGTCGCCAAAGTGCTTGCTCATAGGGGGTCATATGATTGTTGGGTTTTTCTCTGTATGTGTTATTGTAGGGTCTACCTTACAATATAAAGCACCTTGAGGCGACTGCTGTTGTGATTTGGCGCTATATAAATAAAATTGAAATGAAATGTGAACAGGAAGTGGAATCGTGTAGTGGAGGAAGCAGAGGCATTTTTATCCTCAGCTGGATTTTGAGTGTATACGAGATGTTCTCAGTGATTCGTGGAAATTAGCCCTCAGATCAAATTATCTCTGAGACCCTTGGCGGGGTTCCAGCGTTGCCACTCTGGGCCTTAAGTAAAGATCATATCCTTCAGCCACAGTCTTCAAAACACAAACGGCTGGCTACAGGAGCCCGCTGGGCCCAATTCAGATGGATGGATTGTTTTATTTTCAGGGAGAATATCGTCTGTTTTACCCTCTAAATGTGCTGTTATCACAGGCACGGCACATCCTGTCGAGACCTGTGAGTGAGGACTGTGTTATCTCACTGCTGCAGCTCAGGGAAACATGAAACCCTGGTTTTAGCCTGAAATACGGCAGCTCTGTTCATTAACGCGTCGTGAGCTTTTGACTTCCTGTGTTTGTTCCGGGTCTCACAGTTTATTTGAGGTCCTTCCCTGTTTGCCGAGAGGCTGCAGAGGATTTGGAAAAATGAGCTGCTGCTGATTTTTCTGCCAGTGACAGAATGATTTGAGTGATGTGGTGTGTTTCTCATTCAGGGACTCTGCTGAGGAACTTTCCAACAATGTTTGAAGCAGATGTCACACTCGCACAATCTTTCAGTCTTTAATCATTGGCTTTTGGCCAACATGACAAAAAACTTAAAGACTGATCAGAGAAAGGGGAAACCGACCAAACTAACAAATGTTCAAAGTGTTACTGCGAGCAGAGAAAAACATGGCCGACACCAGTGCGGCAGTGACTAAAACACCATGACGGCCTTCACTGTGGTGAGCCGACGATCTCGCGAAGAACGATTGTGACCGCTGGTTACTCACAGGTGTCGCCACTGCAAGGAGATACAGCGGCTCCGCCCGGCACCATGACAGAAACCTAACGTCACGCTGCCAGAGTCGGGCTTGCTGATTGGACGAGTGCATTGGTGCCAGCTGTTGTTGTGTGTGTGGTTTTATTTTGTTAACGGAGTGATGTGCTGAGGATCAGTGCAGGGCTTCCCGGAGCATCGCACTGATCCACTGACACTCTGCACGTACACGGCGCGCCGCGAGGACAAGCTGCTCACACATGATTCGATGACTTTTACAAGCAGCAGAGATGTGGGACTCTGGAGGAGATGAAGATCCTCGGCGTGTGATTCTCAGAATAAAACGCTGAAATGGTCGGTCTGAACACGCTGACATGAAACACATCATTTTAGATTCAGTTTGATCTGCTGAGGATGAGGACGTCGCTTCTCAGAGAGAAATCCCTCTGCGTCTGTACGATGACCTGCAGATTGCTCTCCAGCACGCCTGACTGAAGTCCAACGTGCCGATTCAGTTCAGAGAGCCCGCCGCTGCAGCAGATGCGGCCCGCTGGGTAATTAATGGAGGGTGAAGGAATCTGTCAGAGACGCGAGAACAGCGAGGAGATGGTGACGTAACCTCCACAGTTGGCGCTCTCACACTCAAACAGTGTTTAATGGATCTAATTCTTGTTCAATTAGAAACTCTGGACGGCGTGCAGACGGAGCGCGCTCACAAATCTCAGATGCTCACAAATTTCTTATCTTTATATGAGGCAAAGATCAAATTCAGCTTCTGATAAAATAATATGGAAACAGATTAGAAATGGAGACAGAATGAGACAGAATGCTCAAAAAGCCACAAACAGCACGAAATGATCATCAGAGGGAGAAGAAGCAACGATTGGATGAGACGAATCCACGGAAACCTCCCAACATTTCTGTCTGGGGTCCCCGCCGCCTGTTTGTTTTGACCTCTGACTCCTCTGAAGGTTCAGGTCTCACAAGGAGGCTCGCTGCGGCGCCGTCCTCCCTCACAAGCGCTCGTTAATAGACATCGGCGACGAGCAGAAGGTCAGTAATTCTGAGTCCTCTGCATTCGTTGCGGCGCATTAATGTCAGATGGAAATTCCAGCGAGCGTGTTGGATCATCGCTGAGGCCGCCGCGCCGTTCTTCCTGCCTCTGATTGGCTGTTTCGTTTTCCTGTCAGGGCTGCCGATCGATGCTCCAGCTCTCCCGTCATCTCTCTCCTCGCCTCAGAGGCGTGGAACGTCCTCGCCTCGCAGCTCACCTCGCTGTCTCAGATCAATTTGGGAGTCGTTGGTGGCCACACGGCGGAGCTGGCTGAGTGTTATTGAAGCAGGGGGTGGAGAGGAGGCTCCACCCTCCACGGCCTCATCACACAGGAAGTCCAGTCACGTGATGTGATTCATACAAAGCGATTCACATTTCATAATAATCCTTCTTTGTCTTATTGTGGGCCTTAGCACCGCCTCTCGGACAGGCAGCTTCTTTCTCATTGGCTGTCCCTTGTCAATACAAGGAACAGCAGGTAGCTGATCCCAGCTCAGGCCAGTGAGGAAGTTCCCCCACCACCAGGTCCCGCCCCTCCATCAGGTCTCAGGTACTGGCTCAGTGACATCACACAGAGCAGATGCTGACGTCATGATTTGAAACTTTGCTCATATGAACATCTGGAACAGGAGCCACTGATAAATAGTTTCACCTCTTTGTGTCGTTTGCATGTGGTTTATTTTGAGCATCAGATATTTTCTCTGGCCTGAAACCAAATAATGGAGCTGAAGTAAATGTGCATGAATTTCCATTATTGACGAAGCATTTTTCAGTCATAGAAAACTGAATACGTGCTGGAGGTGTTTGCAGGCGGCTGCTGAGCAGAGAGGTGTGCTCTGTGGAGGGCGTGACCATCATTGTGGAGGTCACGCGGGCCTGTTTCTGACGCTGCGAGCGTCCAGCTGTTTTATTTTAGCATCTCGTGGACGTTCAGATGGATTTCTCCAAATCAGCCATCAGCCTCTCAGACAGGTCGGTCAGGCAGGAGAAGGTCCTGCCTTCATATCTGGTTTCACTCTGGATTCTGGGTCTTTTTTTGTCTTGATGGACACAAGGAATGATTTTATCCTCTGAAAGTTTGAGGATTTTGACGGCAGCCTATGATTTTATTTTACCTTTGAAGCATGTGTTCAGAAACACGTTGCCCCTGCAGGATGTAGGACTCAGTGAGTCCTTCAGTGCTCGTTCTGATGCTCACAGCAGCAGATAAAGTCCCAGCGCCCTCTCTGGGCCTTTGTGTTCGTTTCCCAGCTAGCCCGTACAGACCTGCACACATCTATAGTACCTCCTGGCATCGAGAATACAAAGCACACGTAGCTCAGACTTGTAACATACAGCTGGTTCTGATCATGTTCGCACCATAAACAAACCGCTCTGCAGAGACCACCTCCTCCAAAGGGTCTCTGTTGTTTTTAACCATACCGAGTGTGGCGACTGTGTTCACACCTGCGCTACCGAACCGCACCGAGGGGGGATCGAACCAGAGATTAAATGGACTAAACATGGCAGGTGTGAAACACGCAAAGAGACTGGAGGTGGAGCTTCACGTCCACAGAGACAGTAATAAGTCCAAGATCTGGTGCAGCAGTTGGAGGTTTTCCTCTCTGAGCTTCTGAGTGTGTGTGTGTGTGTGCTTCTTTCTGCTCACCTCAGCTTTCATGTTCACGACTCCTGTTCAGACTCCTTCAGTACAAAAACGATCAATAACTTCAGTTTTTATGAGCGGCTGAACAGCAGAACCAATCAGCCTTAATATTAATGAGACCTCGTTAGGCTGATGAACAGCCGAGCAGCAGAAGGTCCTAAAACCTCATGAAAACATCTAAACATGTTATAAAAGCTTTGAATATTGTAACAGTAATAAAATGTGTTAAAAGTGGTTTTATAACTCTTATTTACACTTACATTTACATATAATTTTCATATTAATACAATGTGACATAAACACCATAAAATCATTAATTTCGTTTACCAGCAGATATATACATATGTATGTAATTATTAATACATGTGTCCAAGTGAGCGCCCGGCGTGAACAGTCAGACAGGGTCACATCAGACTGAGCACACTTATCATCAGAAGCAGTTCTCCTCCTCTTCCATAACTGCCCCGCCATAACTGATCACTGATATGTGCGCTCATGTTGGTTCATGCCGCAGACCTCGCCATCATCCAGATGTTTATAATAATCACCTGTCCAGTCGTTCCCGAAGAATCCTTTTGTGTCACCTCCATGCTCCTGTCCTAACATTCCCTGTTTCCTTCCACTCTCCTCCTGCAGATCCCTCAGATCAGCTACGCCTCCACGGCGCCGGAGCTGAGCGACGACCGGCGGTACGACTTCTTCTCTCGGGTGGTCCCTCCGGACAGCTTCCAGGCTCAGGCCATGGTGGACATTGTCAAGACCATGGGCTGGAACTACGTCTCAACGGTGGCGTCGGAAGGCAGTTACGGCGAGAAGGGCGTGGACGCCTTCATGCAGCTCTCCAGAGAGGCAGGTAAGATCTGCGCGGGCTCGTCATCAGCTGTAAGGAGGGGGTCAGGGGTAGGATTAAAGCTTTGTTTTAAACGCTCCTGCATATAAGACAGGCGTCAAATCAGAGCGGTGTTGTGATGAGGGCGTGAAGCTCGTGAAGGTTCATTTGCTGCTGTTAGCGCGGGGGTTTGATGTGACGCGGAGGTCATCTCTTTGGGCTTCAGGATGAAGGTTTCACTCGTAAGAAGCAGTTTAGGAGATTCCAGGAGGGCTTTCTGACTCTTCACACAGACTCAGGTGTAGTTTAGCCTAAAATTCCAACAAAGGTAAAACATCCTGAACCTGACCGATGCGCTCCTACCACCTGTCGCCTGGAAACGGCGCGTTCAGAGCACTGTGGACTGTTTGTGGCGTGCAGCGGCTTTCAGGTTGGTTTCTCTGGGCTCGCGTCACATCCACGACACTCGACCCTGCTTTTCCTAACCGTGTGCTGGAGGCGCCATCAGACACTCGTCCTGCAAACACCGAAGAAGCCGAACAAACTGTTGAGTCAGAGAAGCTTGAGCGGAGTTCATTAGAGCGCGTGGCGCCGCTGATTGCTCTCTGAATAATCTCGCTGACATTTGCAGCCATCTGATGGCTCTTCACAGCTCACCGGTTAGGATGCGTCCTGACATTTATGCTCTGCGTTTTTTAGCGCATTAATAAAGGACGCGGCGCTGACAGGGAGCGTCTTTAACACCAAACAGTTGCCCGATGTTTCCACGTGGATGGAGCCCGGGTCATCGATCTGCGCTGGCTTTTGAACGGCGTTCGGATGAAATGAACGGCACAGCGGTCGTCCGGCGTCACCCCGAGCAGAACTCGCCCTCTTCATCTGCACAGCCGCCTCCTCTCAGGCTTAATCTCCCACAGCCTCCTGGCTTCAAAGGGAATACAGCAATCAGTGGGAATGAGAGGAGCGGCCTCTCAGTGCGCAGAGAGGTCTGCAGGATGTCACTGCAGAGTTGTATCACCATATTTTAGGAAATTTGCAATAATATTTCTGAATCTGTGATTGATGCTCGCAGCTTGTGGGTGGTGGGATTTATAAGCTGCTCTTCCTGATCGCAGCCTGTATCCGACCACGAGGTGCCGGCAGCAGCGTTACAGTGCAGGAGTTACACAGCAGACGTCAGTGTGAGCGTCTGCAGCCTTACAGTGACTTTATCCTTGATCCATCCACTTCCTCTTGCTGTCACATGACGTGCAGTTAGTGACGCTCAACGGGGTCATTTGCTGCTAGCACGTCCTCCTCTGTAGCCTGGCGGTGTATGTTGCCTCCACCTTCAGCAGTAGCAGGTTTCTAGTCCTGGGCCCCCGAGTCTGAGAGGTGTTTTGGGGGCAGAGATACTTCGGTTTCAGGTCCGGCACCAACAGCTGGCCCTGCCCGCTGGCTGCTGCTGACTGAATCCTGGTCTGAGGTTGATGTGCTGCTCTCGCTGTCGGACATGGCTGGTCTCATGATGTTTGTAACCAGCTGAATCTTTAGGTGATGGTGATGAAGATCAAACCTCCTTAAAGATTAGAAACCTGAGAAATGAGACGCTGGTTCTCGTTGCAGAGGTGCTCTGTTTGTTTTCGGGTTTCCCTCCACGCTCGGCTCTCTGTGCATCGCTAATAAACTCTCTCATTGATCCAACTTTAACACTGAGTCAGCGCGCTGCTTTCAGCAAACACGAGTGAGACTTCTGCACTAATGAGCAGCGTCTGAGAAAAACTTCATCCCAAAGCTGCTAATTCCTCTGTTCCAACAGAGAAACATTTAAACAGCCTCTAAAAATAGTTTAAAGTAAAGAGACGAACTCATTAGGAAAAAAATTAAAACCTGAAACAGTGATTCAGATACTCTGTGAGGAGCATCAGGATCATTTACTCCTGTGAACCGGATTAAGTTTATCAAGCAGATCATAAAATTAGCTCAGTGTGTGTGTGTGTGTGTGTGTGTGTGTGTGTGTGTGTGTGTGGGTATGTGTGTGTGTGTGTGTGTGTGTGGGTGTGTGTGTGTGTGTGTGTGTGTGTGGGGGGGGGGGGGTTATCTGCAGATTAGTGAATAATCCAGCGAGTATCGATCGCCGGAGCTTCCTGTCGTGTCGCTGTGTGGACTGCAGAGTCCACACAGTAGCAAGCTTTCATACTAAAGTCCAACAAACAGCACTGTGCTCACACACACACACACACACACACACACACACACTCACACTGAGGGCTGATGGGAAACCGGACACGGTGGGGAATGAGACACAGCTGAACTCCATAAACACAAAGCAGGAAGGTCAGAGCCCGACGCAGGAAGCAGTCGGCTTTACTTCAGAAGGTTCCAGACTGACGTCTCGCAGCACGCAGGCTTCAGTTACCTCCTCTACCTCCCATAATTCATAGCGACACATAATTGAGAGCAACAGTTTTCATCATTTCATGAAAGTTCAACAAACTGCCACAGATCACTGACATGTTCATTAAAACGTGTTCATAACCTGCTGAGAGATTTAGGCTGTTAAACCCACAGCTGAGCGTCTCACCGCTGGAGGAACATCTGCTTCCTGTCAGCTAGTTCCTGATGCGAACAACATCTAAAACTCCAAGACTCTAACTCTTGATGAGTGTTAGTAATGGCTCAGTCACAGAGAGCAGGACAGTCAGTGGTCGCGTTGATCTGTCCTGCTTTCGGTGACCGACTGTGTGGGACTAACTGGTCACCCAGAGGGTCCAACGTGGACTCCAGTCACTCTCAGACTGGTGAAGGTTTGTCTCTGCTGTCTGTGCCAGCTGCCTGTATCCTGCTTACATTAAGTAGTTCATGTTAACGTCACAGTTAGTCGCCGTCTCATCACAGACAGACAGCGTGACCCGTTCAGTCACTGACCGATCTTATCGCTGTTTTGCGCCATCTTGATGAATCCAAGTCACTTTGAAGACGGCAGCTGACCGCGAGTGGTCTCAGACCGGGTCGCCGTCTTCAAATCAATCGTTACCAAGGCGACAGAGGTCTCCAACCATGCTCCCCTCGGTGTGACTGTGGGCTGACTGTGCTGGACTGTACACTTCCAGAGATTCCGATGTTTGCCGGGTTTAATGAGTTATCCTTCAGAAAGTCATCACACGCAGAGGTTTGCTTTATTATAAACTGTGAAGCAGCTGTTTGTGGCATCTGTCCCTAATAAAGAGGCGTGTTTATTAATTAAGCTGTGCAGAGTAACACACAGACAGCCCGCTGACGTCTGACATTAGCCGACAGGAGCGTCTTTATTTCTGCTCGGGATGATGAAATGAGCTGGAAACCGCCGCCCTCTCAGCGTGTGACGCTCTGCTCTCAGAGCTGCAGCTCGACCTCATCGGGCCGACCAGCCCGTCACGTGATGCAGCTTTAATTAAGAATAAATGAGTGCAGGTCTGCAGACGCTCGTCTCTGTGAAGTGATAACTGAAACGAATAAAAAGTGAAGTGCACACGTGAGGAAGCTTTCCTGTTTATGTCTGAGTCAGCAGTGAAGACAAACACTGCCAGGTATTTGTTTTCCATCCAGCTTCTTGGCCGCTCAGAGTGCTGACGGAGTAACGGCTCCTTAATGCCGACCGAACTCTGAACTGGCAGCTCGCAGCGGGAGGACCAAGGCTCGCAGATATCTGCCTCCAGGAGCTCTTGGGGAAATTTCTCCCCTGCAGCTCCTGTTTGCTTCACTTTAAAGTGATTTCATCTCCGGGTCTCTGTCTGTCGCTCTCTGTGTAAAATCCATCTGACCTCGCAGATCTGCAGATTTGATAAACGTGCAGCGGCTCAGGAGCAGATCTGCGATTGCTTTTGTGATTCACAGTCAGCTGTGTCACACCTTCATTTACATTCACACAGTCAGCTGGGATTTTTTTAGGCCATGTCCACACTAACACGTTTCCGTTTGAAAACGCTCTCCAAAGCGGATACATTTGAAAATGCTGTTTTGGCATCGCAGTGTGGACGGCGAAAAACGATGACGCATTTTAGTCATGTGATGCAGTCATGTGACCAATTCAACTAAGACGGCAGACGGTATTGTACAGCAGCTGTTTTGTTTGCTCTCAATTTTGACAGCCCTATTAAAGCTTAATATCAGTTTGTACATGCTCCAGATAGCTAAAGATAAAAGTCGGCACTTTTCCTCGAGATTTCGCCGCCATGTTTCAAAGAGCCGGAAAGTAAAAAAACGGCAGACGGAAATGACGCAGGTCGAATCGTCTTACGTTTCATGCATGCACAGTACTGGAACGTAGCATTTCCAGTGTGGATGAAAAGGATTGAAAACGATAGTGTGGACGCGTTTTTAGACGAAAACACTGTTTTCAAATTTATCCAGATTAGTGTAGACGTAGCCTTAAACACTTTCATTGTCATTTATTCGTGTCAGACCGCCGTCACTGTCAGCCAATACCTCGCTCATCCCCGCCTCTTGTCCTCCTTGAATTTTGACGTTTGTCTTCTTGTTTGGTTGTTGACACTTCGTAATCACCGCGCTTAATAAAGTGTAAAACCTGTAATCTGTGCTGTGTATAAACCTGGTTTTAAAGGCTGATGTATAAGATATAAGCTGTGGTCAAAAGGTTTGGACAGCAGGTCCATCACAGGCTGCAGCGTGCAGGTGTCTCTGGGCAGGTGGCAGGCGCACTGCTGTAGTTCGATGTAATGCAGTAATGTAACGGCTATAATAACAGCTTCATATGCAGGAAGCTCGATGAGTTTGATTCTTCCTCAGGAGCTCATTCCTGGTGTTTCGAGGCTCCACCCGTCTCCTCCGTGGTTTTAATGGTCGTAGATGTTTTCCTGGTCAGTGGTTTATGTCTGTGTGTGCTTCAGAGATCAGCAGATGGACTCAATGTTTTTATTTCCATCATTCAGACCGAAACCCAGAGCAGCGCTCACGGGCAGATTGTCTGAATGAAGACGTGTCTTTGTTTCCTGCCGTGCTCTCTGAATGCCTCCTTTATGTGTCTAATGTTCTGTCTCCTTCCAGTTTGCAGCAATCATTGTCGTCTCTGCTGCCTGATGATTTTTTCCTGTTGATGGTTCATCTGCTTCCTGTTTGTATCCGTCCAATTAATTTTTTGCACCCTTACAGTCTGAGCAGTCGGTGTTAAAAGGACTGTTTCTCCCACACTCGTCTTCAAATTACAGCTCAGGTGTGGCTCTTCAATGTAGTGTTCATTTCTTTATTTATAATGATGCACTGAAGCAGGAAGCCTGAAAAACATCCGGATGATTCTGGAGTATAATTGTCCTGAAAGCTCCACAAGAAATGATTTGGATAATAACACGAGTGTTGGACATGTGACGAGCTGATGGCTGAAAACAGCATCTACAGTATAAAAAACAAGTTAGTGTGTGTAGCTATTTCATAGTTGGTCCAATGAGTTAATTAAATACATTAAATATTCCTAAATATCATTTTTTATTCTACGTAAGCTTTGCATTTTCCTGGAATATAACTTAACTGTGTCATCTGCATGTAGATGTTTCCAAACCTTCATGAGTGACTGTAAGTGGGCGTCAGTGTTTTTCAAATTGTGCAGTTATGTCTGTGCATACGTTTCCATGACACTGACATTTTCCGCACTATAAGGCATAAATCCTTTAATTTTCTCAAAAATCGACAGCGCGCCTTATGTATGAATTCTGGTTGTGCTCACTGACCTCGAACCGATTTTCTGTGGCACACCGCGCTCAAACATCTGTCACGACTTTGGTAAGCTACGAAGCCGCACCGCTTGATGGATTGTCGGAGCATTACAGCTACTGTAGTCAGGAGCCTCGCGGAGTAATCTGGGTCCTAAACTCCGTCCGCTTCAGGTCCCAAAGTCAAACGAACACTGCAGCATCACTGAGAGTTACAAACTGTCTGAATTCTTTCATCTTTAATAAGATGATCAGCGTTGCTGCTTTACCAGGAATAGAGCAGCTGCCAGAGAATTCAACATTAATGAATCATCTTACTGGTGTACTATGATACACCAGTAAGATGGCGGCGCGCACAGACGCAGCGGCCCGGAGCTCCTACATTTTTGCACTTTTGGTGGCACTGTGTATCATTTCACACAGTCTGGGTTTACTTCAGTACAACAGAGATGATCTACTACAACTATTACAACTAAGCCGTGGAGATCTTCAACTAACATCCGAGTATCTCATCCCCCTGGAGATCGTCAAGCAACCCCCGGGGCTACCCGCAACAGCGAGCCGCAGGAGGAGACGCTGCGAGCGGAGGCAGAAGAGAGGCAGGCGGGGAGGCCTGTGGGCACGGCTAAAGGCTAGTCCGTTCAAACCACCACTCCCGACCATATTCCTCTCCAATGCTCGCTCAATTCGTTACAAACTGGATGAAATACGACTGCAGATCGCCACTCGACGGACTTTCAACAACTGTTCGTGCATGATCTTCACTGAAACCTGGCTGGACAGCGCCATTCCCGATGCGGCTATTGATCTAACAGGCCGCACCGCCTACCGAGCCGACAGGTCTGCGGACTCTGGTAAGAAGACCGGCGGGGGGCTGTGCATCTATATCAACAACTTTTGGTGCACGAACGTCACGGTAACGGACAGACTGTGCAGTACAGAGGCAGAACTGTTGGTGTTAAAGTGCCGTCCATTCTATCTCCCTCGGGAATTTTCTGCCGTTTACATCTGCGCTGTTTACATTCCACCAGATGCTAATGCTAAGCTAGCGTTAGCACAATTGAGCAGCAGCATCAATAACAGCCTGGTAGCACACCCGGACAGTGTCTTCATTGTGGCTGGGGATTTTAACCACACGGACCTGAAATCTGTACTTCACAATTTCCACCGAAATGTGAAGTGTGCTACCAGAGGAGATAGAACTTTGGACCAGGTGTACACCAACATGGCGAACGCATACAGAGCCCAGGCCTATCCCCACCTGGGTCTGTCAGACCATCTCTCTCTTCTGCTACACCCAATATACACACCAAAGATCAAGAGCACTGGGATTACAACCAAAACTGTGAGAACATGGCCGCAGGATGCTATTCCGATGCTCCAGGACTGTTTCTACCGCACAGACTGGGATGTATTCAAGGAGCAGGACACTGACAATCGTGTCGCATTGGACAGTTACACCTCCACTGTCTTGGACTACATCTGTTTCTGTGTGGACAATGTAACAACCTGGAAACGACTCCGTGTGTTCCCTAATAATCCACCCTGGATGACACACGGAGTTCAACAACTTATCCGAACGAGGAACAACGCTTTTAAATCTGGAGACCAGGAGGCATATAGTGCTGCCAGGGCTAACCTGAGAAGAGGCATCAAGACTGCCAAGCAGCAGCACAGGAGGCGCATCGAGGCCAGGTTTGAGAACAGCACAAACCCAAGACAGGTCTGGGAGGGCATCAGGGCTATCACGGACTACAAGAGGAGAACACCACCACCCTCAGCCGACAGTCCTACTCTGGCTGAGGACCTAAACCTCTTTTATGCCCGTTTTGATAGGGAGAACACCGACCCTGTCCTGTCCCCACTCCCCTTAACCGACCCTGCTCCAGTCCTGAGCGCTCATGAGCTGAGGCGGGTGTTCCGCAGCATTAACACCAGGAAGGCGGCCGGACCAGATGGAGTGCTGGGCCGGGTGCTAAAGGACTGTGCTGCGGACCTGGCGGATGTCTTCACCTCTATATATAACACCTCGCTGTCCTGTTCACTGGTACCATCCTGTTTCAAAGCAGCAACCATCGTTCCCATTCCCAAACAGTCAAATGTCACATGTCTGAACGATTTCAGACCTGTGGCACTCACCCCCATTCCCGCCAAATGCCTGGAGAGACTGGTCATTAAACACATCAGAGCTGCCCTTCCACCACCTCTGGACCCGCACCAGTTTGCATACAGGGAGAACCGGTCAACTGAGGACGCGATCGCCATAGTGCTGCATACACTACTGGAGCACCTGGAGCACAAGAACACCTATGCACGGCTCCTCTTTGTAGACTACAGCTCGGCTTTTAATACCATCCGGCCATACAAACTCCGTCCCAAACTCCATCAACTGGGACTCAACTCCTCCCTGTGCAACTGGATTGTGGACTTCCTCACTAACCGTAGACAGAGCGTCAGAGTGGGTAAGAACACCTCTTCCACCCTTGTGGTCAACACCGGTGCCCCTCAGGGGTGTGTTCTGAGCCCTCTGCTATACACTCTCTTCACTCATGACTGTATTTCCTCCTGCGCGTCTAATCTCATTGTTAAGTTTGCCGACGACACTACAGTGCTCGGACTCATATCCAACAACGATGAGACAAACTACAGGACAGAGGTGCAACAACTAGAGTCATGGTGCCGCGACAATAACTTGGTCTTAAACACCAAAAAGACCAAGGAGATTATTGTAGATTTCCGGAGGAAAGGTCACAACAACCACCTGCCTCTCTTCATTGGCAGTGAGGCGGTGGAGAGGGTGAGCAGTTTTAAATTCTTGGGGGTAACTGTGACTGAGGACTTGTCCTGGGGCAACCACATCACCTCAGCTGTACGGAAGGCCCAACAGCGCCTCTACTACCTGAGGAGACTGCGGAGCGCACACATTCCCAGACCTCTGATGTTGAACTTCTACAACTGTGCCATCAGCAGCGTTCTGACGTACGGATTTCTAGTGTGGTTCCCCAGCTGCACCAAGGCCGACCAGCAAGCACTCCAGCGGTTGATGAAAGAAGCTGGCAGAATTATTGGAACGACTCTGCCAGAGATTAGCAACATCTTTCCCACTCGCTGTCTGAGGAGGGTGCACAGTATCCTGCGGGACCAACATCACCCTGCGCACCACCTTTTTCACCTGCTGCCCTCAGGGAGAAGGTACAGGTCCATACAGGCCAGAACGTCCAGATTGGCCAACAGCCTGTATCCACAGGCTGTGAGGCTCCTGAACTCTGCCCCCCCCCCCCCCCTCTCTGCCCCCCCCTTCTCACGGACATTAACCATATCCAACCTATTAAGAGCAGTGAACTGGTCTGAAAAATAGACAGTTATCATATCTCACAGTACAATAATTGAACGGGTTGCACTGTTGCACTTTGTCTTATTTCTCAGGTCTTTGTCTGAATGTCCCATGAACATTACCTGTCATATTCTCATGTTTTTGCTAAGGATCGTCTCATTGCACTGAAGTCACACTGGGTTAAATAGTCACACTTGGGTCTAAGGGGAATTTAGTATTTATTATTATTTGTTGTAGAAGCTTCAAACACAATTTCATTGTTCTTGACAATGACAATAAATAAATACTACTACTACAATGGTACAGAAGTGGAGGAAGCAAGAAGAATGAGTTGAGTAAAGTTTGACTTATCTGACTGTTTTGTTTTGCTTAATGCGCCTTATGGTCCGAAAAACACGGTAAAGTGAAAATGTCCTCGTTTAAGGTTTGTTGAACAGGTAACCTTCAAGATTTGTGGTTCACCATTTAAGTACTGAGACAATCAAATTCAATAACAGTTTCAATATTTGTCCACGTTTTCATCTAAAACCAGTCATGTCAGGATGAAACAAAGAGTGCAGACAGTGAACAGATGCAGAGCAGAAATCAGTTTATTACAAGCTTACCTTAAATGAATTTCTGCTACTAGAGTTTGCTGAATAATGAGTTGTGCTGTCTGCGTGCACACATTGCTGAACCTCCATAAAAATGGTGTAAATTTTGATGAACAGCAAAAACGTTTCTGCTCAGTCTGAAGTTCACCTGAAATAAACTGTTGATATCTGCCTTTAAAGCTTAATAATGACTTTACCTGTTCATGTGTTTATCTCATTTATACAGTCGTAACTGTTGTTCTTGGTGTGTGTAGTTTATGAATGGGATGGATTTTAAATGTTGCTTATCTCCAGGCTGGCGTGCTGTGGAGGCTGAATTTGGCACTGCCCGCCGTTTTGTTCTTATGGCTTACATGTGCACTCGTGTGTGTGGATGTGATGCTAGAGAAGAAGCAGACTGTGTCAGCACTGAGCTGGGAGCTGAAACTGTGGAAATGGAGATCAAGTGAAGAATGTTTGACAGCTCCATGGTCCAAAACAAAAATTCTGGTGAGTCCATCAGCCTCTCCAGCTGTCTGCTTTCAGTTTCTTTCCCCCGTTTTTGTCAGCCTTGTGTTTCTTGTATCGGAGACGTCAGCTCAGAGATGTTTGGAATACAAACATGTAAATGGAGGCTTTGCTTGTTTTCTGAGGGTATCCCTGCACCACGTGATGTCCGTCTCATTTCTCTGGGTTTTCTTTTGTGAACATGAGAATGTTTGCAGGGTGAAAATGTGGATCTGATTATTTTAGATTCTGATCGTTGTTCTCCCTGAGTGGGTCCTGAGTGTGAACGGATGTGTGTGACTCTGTGTTAGCCATGTCCAAGTGTACCCTGCCTTTTGTGACCCTGAGTCACAAGTGGAAGAGGATGGATGGATGGGTGGATGGGTGGCTGGGTGGATGGATGGATGGCTGGGTGGGTGGGTGGATGGATGGCTGGGTGGATGATTGGATGGCTGGGTGGATGGATGGATGGGTGGATGGATGATTGGATGGCTGGGTGGGTGGATGATTGGATGGCTGGGTGGATGGATGGCTGGGTGGATGGATGGGTGGCTGGGTGGATGATTGGATGGCTGGGTGGGTGGATGGATGGATGGATGGCTGGGTGGGTGGATGGATGGATGATTGGATGGCTGGGTGGGTGGGTGGATGGATGATTGGATGGCTGGGTGGATGGATGATTGGATGGATGGATGGATGGATGGATGGATGGATGGATGATTGGATGGCTGGGTGGGTGGATGGATGGGTGGGTGGATGGATGATTGGATGGCTGGGTGGATGGATGATTGGATGGGTGGATGATTGGATGGATGGATGGGGGCTGGGTGGATGGGTGGATGGATGATTGGATGGCTGGGTGGGTGGATGGATGGATGATTGGATGGCTGGGTGGGTGGATGGATGGATGATTGGATGGCTGGGTGGGTGGATGGATGGGTGGGTGGATGGATGATTGGATGGCTGGGTGGGTGGATGATTGGGTGGGTGGATGGATGGGTGGGTGGATGGATGGATGGGTGGGCGGATGGATGGATGGGTGGATGGATGGGTGGGTGATAACCAGAGTGAAATGTAGGGATGGGTACCGGTGTCCGGTGCCGTGATGGCACCGGTTCTGACATAAACGGTAGTAACCAGACCGAAAAGCAGCGCACATTTCGGTGCTTTTTTTTTTCCTGAGCCAATTCTAACCAATCATTTTACGTTTCCGAGGATAGTAGGCGGGGCCAGGTACGTACGTTCTTTTAGAGCAGAGCTACAGATTAAAAATGTCCAAGGCGAAGCGATCAAAAGTCTGGGTGTACTTCACAGCAAAAGATGCAAACATCTACTGCGGGTGTGGTGCCTGTTATCGGACCCGGAGTTAGCAACATCCCCCAAGAACCCGAAGAGGAGAGTCCTGGCCCCTAGCCCTGCCAGTGTAGCAGAAATGATGAGGATGATGATGGCAGCAGCAGCCGTTCTTCTCTGCGTGAGTAGCTTCATGTTGTTCGTGTGTAATTAACGTTGAGTACGCTAACCACATTATTACATTAATGCATGTAAGGTGAACTAGCAAACACCGTCGTAGTTACATGTGGCTGTCTTCTTGTTTGATGGCAGATACTCCCTTCACCCGGGCCAAAAAGGCTAAAATGACCAAAGAAAAAGTGGAAAACAGCTAAACATGAGAGGTTTTTGGACAAAGTTTGTGTTTTTTCCATTGTTTAAGCACTGCTTCCAGCCAAGAGTGAGACCATATATGCCCTATAGCTGCAGAAAAGGCTAACATTGTTATCTTTTTACAAAAAAAAAGCTGAACATGAGAGGTTTTTGGACCAATTTTGTGTTCTTCATTCTTTAAGCACCGGTTTGAGCACCGTTTAAGCACCGGCACCGTTTCAAAAGTACCGGTTTGGCACCGGTATCGGATAAAACCTAAACGATACCCATCCCTAGTGAAATGTGTGGAACTGGGCTGAACTATAAGCTGTGTTTTGTATTTTTTCTTGAGCTACTCGTGCATCGAGTTGTTCTTTAATGATAAAGATTAGCTATCATGTGACTGAGTGAATCCACGAATCCTTTGATTTCATAAAAACAGTTCAAAGTGCTGCAGTGGAAACAGTCGTGTCATCTGCATACAGGTGTTTCTGCCCCTCCATCAGAGGCTCTGTGGCCGACTGAGCTGTAATAACCTGACAGAGTAACAGAGAAGACGGTCAGACTGAATGACGCCCCCCTGCAGCAGTCTGATGCAGCTGCTCTCCTCCACCCCCTCCTCTCTGCTCGTCTGAGCGTTCATTAATCTGCAGAGATACGAGGTGCAGCTAAGCAGTTAACACAGCATCCGATCTGCCTGTTTGATTACCTGGGAATCCCGGAAGGCATCCATCAGCCGGTTATGAGCTTCATCTTTCGCCGCAGGCTCTGAGCAGCGCCACCGCTGCACTCATCACCACGGTGACGACTTAAAGGATAGAAATGAAAAGAGAGGCGGGTTTTACTTCATCACAGCACGTCGTGTTGCCCGGGGAACGATGGCAAGTCTGAAGTTATCCAGGGAGAGATCCATCAGACGTTGAGCAGCGTGCTTCACGGGCCGGAATAATGTTTTCTCAGCCGATCAGACGGCCATTCATCACCAAACCTCCACTCGCTGCTAAATATTCCACTCTGTCGAGGCCCATCCATCCTTTCTCTTATGTTTCCCCATCGCACCGACACTGACAGAGCTGCTCTCCACACTTCTCTCCTCACTTAGTTCCAGATTTGATGCCGAGCATTTTTAAGAAAGTCGGCGTGAACATCTGAAGCTGGAGTGTTCAGGTGAGCTGCAGTCGGTAACGCCTGAAGAGGCTGCGCTTTGGTTTTGGTGCACACCACATCGATTTCATGTAAAATCAAAGACAAACAAAGTAAAATATTAGACATCCATATAAAAATAGAATTATTCACTTATTTCAAACATCCTTTTTATACCTCGTAACATGATTGAATTTAATGATTTGAATTATTTGATTATGTCAGATGTGAAACATGTTGGTGAGATAATAAACGCATCCATTCATTTTCCACTCAGCTGTTCACGCTCTGACTTACAACCAATTTACCATCACCCACTACCCAGCATGCACTTCTTTGGACTGTGGGAGAGGACCCTCACTCACGGGGGAGAACGTCCACACAAAGGACGAGCCGGCTGCAGGATTCAGGCTCGTCAGGACGGTCCTGGTGCCACCACAGCACTGGCCCTGCTGGTGGAATAATGAGGTCGTGGTTTGTTCTCGAGGCTGCGGAGCTGTAACGTCCTCAGGTGCTTTAATGAAGCAGCGACACTCAGATTAAAGTAAAATAAATCTCACAGATTAAAACGATCCGATGACTCGGGCACTGCTTACGTGCCACACTCGTGGATTCTTCACTGAAGCTCTTCCACTATCTCTCTGCAGCTGCTGCGTCTCGAGGCCGAAGAGCAGAGATAAGAGCAGACAGCAGCCTGTAGAATCAGCCCGCTCACGCCTCTGATAAGCTAAGAGGCTTAAAATGGGAGTCAAAGGAGTGGAACTGGGTTTAAGTGATCCGGAGCGTCTCAGGGCAGGAGCACTTCCTGTTTGGACACGTGGCGGCGAACAGTCCTGACCTGTGATTCAGCGCTTCGTGCCGTTAATCTCAAGCAACAGATTCAGTGCTCGAAGAAGGAAATGAATCAATATAATCAATAAATGATTGAAATTTATGTCCGTCGAGGAATTATTGTGTAATAAACCAGGAGAAGGAGCTCATTAGTCAGCTCATACTCCACAGTGACGCTGCGGTCCGTCCCACATCAGTCAGCTCATCACTCCGCCGACAACGCCTGCTCATCCGGAGAGACGGTGCTGAGCTCAGGGGGGGGGGGCGGTGTGATGTCAGCAGAGCTGTGAGATGTGATAAAGGTTTTCTTTATTTTGTCATCGACCCCTCTGACCCTGTAAAGGACCCCTGCTCCACCTCGCAGCACGGTGACATTTAAAGAAGCTCTGATATCACCATAGAGCGCTTCACTGTCTTTGTTCGCCGTGACCGGCGCTCATCCACCTGCCTACACTCATGTTTCCAGTCTGAGTCATGGGGAACTCATTTCCCAGTAACACACATGAATGTTTCTGGGCGCTGTAATCAGCGGAGCTCTGACACAAACTGTCCTGACTGAAGCGTAGCAGCAGGTGAAGCGTCCTGCTGACGGCTGACAGCCGGGGACCGGTCGGCGCCGACATGTTGCTGCTGAGCTCGTCGGCACTAGAAATACTAGTTGGTTAAATATTATTTTATTAATGTACAATAACACTTTTACCCATGGTTACAGCTCTGAGAGACGCCCGTTAATTTTGGAATAGTCCTGTTACGACACAACCTTAATTAGAGTGAAGAGGGGTAATAAATCTGACTAAACTAATGAATGAGGTCAAAACTGCATCGATCCTGGTTATCAGGGCGTCCCGTGGAAGAAAAACTCCATCCAGGTTTGAGGGTTTCTGAGCGCTGCAGACTCCCTGCCCTCCTGCAGTGGCACAAATTTCTAACAAATAGATTATAAATAATTAGATAAGGAATAATTAGATTAGGAATAATTCTAGCAAATTATGTAGATCCAATTAAAGCGGGATAAACCTGCAGCTATGGGAGTGGAGGAGCAGCCTCAGTGGAGATCCAGTTTAATGAAACAGCAGAAATCACTTAAAGACGGAGTCTCCACGTGTGCCCGGAAACCTGCGCTCACAAATCCGAACAATGAAGTCGGAGTCACAGAAACGGGAAAGCTGACAAATATCACATCCACAGGAAAAATCCACGGTTCACACAGAGCAGCCAAAGCGAGTGTTCAGACTGTCGTCAGCTCCTCTCAGGATAAACTCACAGACTTACGTCAATAAACCGTTTGGATTCCTTGAGCTGACGTTTGTCATTATGGAGACGAGCAAAGAAATGCGCGCGCGCACACACACACACACACACACACACCAGAGAAGCTGGGATAGTGTTGCATAGACGTTGTTTGATCTGTGATATTTTATTTTTGCTTGTTAATAGAACAAACAGCTTAAACCTGCAGAGCTGAAGCTGCAGTTCCTGTACTGTCCAGCAGGGGCTCCAGCAGTGAGTGAGTCCCCATAGACTCCTGTGTTAAAATCAGCCTGTTTTGGTCTCCGTGCATCAGTTCCCCTTCATCGCAGCTGTACGGGGTGAAGTCCTGTCAGGAGCCCAGAGAGCTGTGATAAAGCTGCAGTGACCTCAGCAGCGTCCTCGCCATTACTGTGTACACGCAGCAGTCTGAAGCGTGTTACCATGAAGCCTCCATCCAGTCTGATGTATGACACTCACTCATAATTTCCCCGAGCGCCGTCTGCCACGGGCAAGATCCCGTCTGCACAATATGAAGCCTTCAGCTATACAACTGCAGCCAGGGGCCAATTTTAGCTGGAATGAAAAGAGGATGGGATTTTCAGTGTGAGCACGCCGTCCCGAATTGATCCCTTCGCTCAAACAGCAGTAAATGTCAGCGAGGAGCCAGCTACAATATTTAATAATTTTATTTATTTTATATCAGCCGAGCTGTGGGCCATCTGTCACTGTGCCACAAAGAGAGAGCACGTGGAGGAAAGGCCTGAGCGGGAGTCGCGTATCCAGTCACCTCTGAGGTGCAGCAGCACGCCGAGAAGAAACCAGGGTAAGAAAAGGCTGTTAAATAAGAGAAGGGCAAATTAGCTCCCGTAATAAAACCTGAGGAATAATTAAAGCAATTACAGTCAAACGGCTCGACTAAAACAAGAACAGCTGGAGGTGAAACTGCCTGAAGGCCAAAAGTTCCAGCGCTCTGCGCATTACTCCAGCCTTCACACAGCTCAGCGCCTGCAATCACCTGGACCGTCTGAGCATGCTCAGTGAGGGCCAGCTGCTACACGCATGTGATGGCATTCAGCACTGTCACTCTGTGCAGGATGTCTCAGACACTAAACACTGAACCTGACCGGCTGGTTTCTGGTGACCGGCTCTAACCAGCGGCTCTGAGACACCGGAGCCTTCCACGGTCCCCCAGAGTGGGTGACGCTGCGTTTAAGAGGCGTTTAAGGCAGCGTGGAGCCTCTGAGACGAGCTGGTGTCTGCATTCAGCTGCTTGCAGGCGTGTTTTAGGGATCGAACCTCCCACACGAGCCTCCTTACACACTGACTGTGGACCAGCTCTTTATAAAAGAATCTTAACATAAATGATTACCCAATAATAATATTTTATTTACTTGTTGCCATGTTTTTAGCCTCTCTCTCTCTCTCACACACACACACACACACACACCTTTAACCATTAAAATATCCTAAAGTAGCCGAGGTGTTTTAAGACTTCCAGGTAAATCCTGGGAGTGTTTGTAAGGAGAGACACGGAAGTGTAACTGGGTATTGAAGTGTGTGTTTCCATAAACTCAGCAGGACTTTGGTCAGAAAGCTTTTCCCTCACACCTCTATGGGATCAGACAGCACTATCGCCACCTGGTGGCTTCAGGTAGAACTTCGGTGTGAGGCGCCGCCACTTCAGCTTCATTTTTCTGATCCAGCAGCTACGTCTGTGTTTTGTATCGTCTCTGGAAGACACTAAACCTGAACCAGCTCATGCGTCACAGAAACACCAACAGCTAAAGCAGCCGCTGAAAGAGGAGCTCACCTGAACTCACCTGAACCCCGTCAGCCTCACAGCTGACTGCTGGACATGAGTGGAGCTGTGGACCTGAGGGCAGCTGGCAGGTCACACCTCAGTGAGTTTCGGGGACAGCTGACAGACACGCAGTGAGCATGTGCAGCAGGCGTGAAACAGGTGTTTGGACTGACGGTAAGCAGCAGCGGCCTGTGATTGGTTGCTTTTGCAGGAATACTTCAGCTTCCCTCTGTAGGGCAGACAGATGCTCGCTGAGGAGCGTTCCCGTCAGCCTGACTGTGGCGATGTGGCCACTTCAGGGCGGACCTTTATTACTGCTTTATTACTGGGAAGTCACAGGAAGTCAGTGACACTCACCAAAATAAAAGCTCATTTTAGAAGACAAAGATGTCTCAGTTTTCCACACTTTGGTTGAGTCGTTTAAACAGAAGCTGTTTGTCTCTGAGGAGCCAAACAAAACAAAAACGAACAAAAACGATTGGTCAGTCATAAGAGGGCGTAGTTCTACCGCAGCTGCCCGGGGGGGGGGATGCCAGAAGATGTCAGCCGTGCTTTGGCTTCCCACCAATCAGCAGCAGGTTCACTCAGTGCCTGCTGACTGAGCTGCTTGGCTGGGTTTAGGAGAGGCAGGTGCAGCTCACCTGGATAGACGGTGTGTTGACGGCTCTGCAGGCCTGCTTCTCTTGTATGTGTTTAATACTTAGTGATGTGAAACAGGTGTGTGCACGGCGGTTTGTAGAGTATAAATGTAATCCAGTATTTTAGCAGTCTGTACTCGGTGTGAGTGAGAATACTCGGTCTGAAGTTCGCTGTGTTTCTGTAAAAACCTGGAGGTGAGAACAATCTGTGGTCTGTGTTTTTGTTCCTGCTGGTTCACTGAGTTTAGTAAAACAGTTTTTCCTCCCTGTTTGTCGTGTAGTCACAAAATTTAAAAGGGAAAACCAAATCCCATCTGTGAGAGAGTAACACAATCAGATAGAGGCAACCCGGACGCCCGCAGAGAGCTCCAGATGTTCCTCTCATGTAAACAACAGCTTTACCATCGACCCATTTTCTCTTTTTGGCACCCCGGCGCGTTCCCACGAGACGAGGAAGAGGGAGCGTTTCTCCAACGCTGAAGGGAGGAGGCTGCGAGCGGAGAGATCCTCCACAGACCCGACGCTGCTCCGGCACACTTTGAAGGGATGAAGCCTCGGGAGGAAGGCGAAGGTGAAGGCTCATTCCTCAGAGCTGCTGAAATAAGCCAATCACAGGGAGAGGCGGGATAAGGAGCTGCTCTGTTTTACTGCAGACATCAGTCGTCTCACATGCAGCCACGTTATTTATGGAAATCAGGTCTGAAAAAACGGGTCTCAATTTCATGCCACATGACGGTGTGAACGCCAGTGTAACGCTCGGCCTTCCTCAGTGTTGCATTATGGGTCGTTTGCAGGCTGTTTGCAGGATTTTATAGTATCTTATCAAACACACACACTTCCTGTAAAGTCACCTACAAACGCTGTTATTACACATAATATACTCAAACTTTAACTGTGACGCTTGTCCCTGTTCTTCATTTACACACTGATCACATGAATCATGTGTGCGAACGTCTCACACACAAATCTGTCATTTATTCATATTTTTAGACCATGGAAGGAGGAGGCCTGGCTTTAAAATGAAGACTACCACTCTTATTATTATTATTATCATTATTATTAGTCATACAGGTTTTTTTAAATGGGTCAGAAGATACTCTGAATTTCAATTAAATGAAAAAATATATAACTGTGTGCAAAGAAGCGTCTCCATGGAAACGATATTCAGCCTGTTTCTGTAAACAGCCGTCCCATTGGCTTAGAGTGAGTCTGGTTTAGTAACACGTGTTTGTAAGAACGTTCCCACACACGTATCAGTACATGAGGCTCTGGAGTACCTCAGGGTAGGGCTGGGCTATATCATACCGTTCACGGTAATACCGGTGTAATTTTGGGCAACGATAGGAGAATGAAATATTGCGATAGAATATGGGTAAAACACGCATGCGCAGTGCCTTTGTTTACATACGCGCATGGCGCCGACGCAGAATGAGAAGAGCGAAAGTGGATCGTTAAATGAAACGGATGAACCAGAACTGGTTTGTAAAAATGCTGCAACTTCAGTGGTGTGGAACTGGTTTAGCTTTCGTCCGTCAGATACACGACAAAGCACTATTTTTGGTAGCGCATGCTAGCGGGCCGTCGTTATTACCGTGTTGTTTGGAAAATACGGCGCACTTAAAATCAATCCTTTGATTTTTCTGAAAATCGACAGTGTCCCTTATAATCCCGCGTGCCTTATGTATGAATTCTGGTTGTGTTTACTGACCTCGAAACGATTTTATGTGGTACACGAAAATCTGTCAAATGTTTTAGTGCGACTTTGCTAAGCTACGAAGCCGCACCGCTTGGTGGATTGTCGGAGCATTACGGCTATCGTAGGCAGGAGCCTGGCGGAGTGATACGTACTGTGCTTCAACATAATATTAGCGTATTGTGTGTGTATAACCTCTTTTTAAGTTTCGTGGATATTATACATGGTTATGCTGATGATATGTCGGCCAATTTCCACTGGAAATGCCTTTTGGTTAAACTGTCAGCGAGGAATTTGCACTGTTACATTTTTATATAATTTTAATGCACATAAAAAACAGCTGCTTGTTTAAATGAAAATACATTGATGGTGTTTTTTGCACTAATAAAGTTGTGGAGTTGTAAAGTATTTTGTCTAGTGTCAATTATATCGTCAGTTATATCGTTATTGCAAATTTTCAAATGTATATCGCGATAAATATTTTTGGTCATATCGCCCTGCTCTACCTCAGGGGCTGATTTTAGATCCCTGTTAGATCCTCATGTTTGAAGCGAACATTTTCCTGAAAACACTCCGTGTTGTAAATGCGGTCTTTAAGCTCCACCGATCGCAGCGTGAACACTCGCAGCGTGAAAGCGCTCTGCTTTCTGCTCACGTGTTGTACAGCAGGCGCTCCCAGAGGTTATCAGCAGAGCCACGAGCACAGAGAGGGAAAACACTAATGCAATTCCAAATCCTTTGCATCTGTGATGTGAGTAAAAACCACGGCGACAGGTGTGGTCGCCAAGGTGACGCTGGTTTGTGCAGATTTGCAAAGTTCTGACTAAAGATGAGGCCGAAGAAGCTTTTGGACTTTTGTTTCATCCAAGTAAGGGTTTTTATTTCTAGGAAACACGAGATACCTGTTAGGTGACGTGTCATACATGCATCACACACACACACACACACACTGTGCAGTGTGTTTGTCTGAACTGATGAGACTGTCAGGCAGCGATTTTACAGATGAGCCGGTAATGGGTCTGAACATGTCCGCTGTGTGTCTGTGTGTGCGTGCGTGTGTGTGTGTGCGTGTCTGCGTGTGCGTGCGTGCGTGTGTGTGTGCGTGTGTGTGTGTGCGTGTCTGCGTGTGCGTGTGCGTGTGTGTGTGCAGGTACAGGTGTATTTAATGTCTGCCTGTGTTTGTGTTTCCGAGCCGCGGGGCTCGTTCTTCTCTCTGGCAGTTATTGTAGCGAATTCGGTGTCAATTGATGAGCTCCCCGGGGTGGACGGGTCCACAGAGGGGCTGTTTGGCTGCGCTCGCGGCCCCCGAGCTGTTTATTTCTCCCCACTCATCAACAGAAGCACCGGGAGGAAGTAATAACGGAGCGGGAGGAGGAGGAGGAGGGAGAACAAAAGAGAGGAAGGGCTGTAAAATATGAAGATGAGAGAGGAGGAGATTAGTTTTGCTCTTGGAGACGAGATAAAGAGTTTGACCTCGATGGAGTCGCGTGTTCGTGGCCGTTAGCTTCAGCGCGTGCTGCAGCTCGGACGCTGCTTTAAAAAGCACTCAGACAGTTACGCGTCAGCATCTGCCTTACGATGAAATGACGCGCGTTAAAGCGGACGTGGCCTGAAACGTGAGGAGCTGCACCTCTGTGGCTCCCACTGCTCGCTGCGCCTCCACATTCATCATCTCTAATGAGGCAGAGCGCGCTCAGAGAGACTGAAATATCTCCCTCAGCGGTGGGAGCCACAGTCCTCACACCGTCCTCCTCCACCCGTCATATATGATGCATCTGCCCCGAGCAAGGCCTCATGGGAAATCTGAGCTGAGAAATGCCTCTTTGTGCTTGAATCTTAAGTCTGACGTCATCAGCCGTCGTCTTCGGTTCCCAAACTCAAAGAAACACTGTGACATCACTGAGAGTTAAAAACACCCCAGATTCTCTCATCTCCAATAAAATGATCAGTGTGGCTGCTCTCACAGGTGTTCCAATAACTTAAACATCTGGGCACAGAGAAGAGGTTAGAAGTTAGCTGAGCTGGTTTCCATCTGCAGATCATACACCGTGATGTGACTGATTGATCAAACTGTGAGCACAGATGAAGACCAGCAGCAACGTTTGTAGGGTTACTGCAGTCGAGCTAAATAATGCACATAATAATCTGCTATGGTCAGAAACACATTAGCACAGTGAAGGTGAAAGATGAGTGTTGACTTTTTTCCATCCAATAAAAGTAAATGGGGGGTCCTGATGGGCGGAGACAACTGAAATCACACTGCAGGGACAACAGCACGTTCAAGTTTCAGGTTTTATTGTCATATACAGATAAACAGCGTAGCAACGTTTACCTGTAATGAAATTCTTTGGGGGCAGCACGGTGGCACGGTGGTTAGCACTGTTGCCGCACAGCAAGAAGGTCCTGAGTTCAATTCCACCATCAGGCCGGGGTCTTTCTGTGTGGAGTTTGCATGTTCTCCCGTGTTTGCGTGGGTTCCCTCCGGGTACTCCGGCTTCCTCCCACCGTCCAAAGACATGCAGTTTGAGGGGATAGGTTAATTGGATAATCCAAATTGTCACTAGGTGTGAATGTGAGCGTGAATGGTTGTCTGTCCCTGTGTGTTGGCCCTGCGACAGACTGGCGACCTGTCCAGGGTGTACCCCGCCTCTCGCCCTATGACAGCTGGGATAGGCTCCAGCGCCCCCCGCGACCCTGGAAAGGATAAGCCGAAGTGAATGGATGGATGGATGGAAATTCTTTGGCTCGTGTTCCTCAGCTTTACATGAACATAGAAAGTGTACAGGTATATTAAGAAAGAAAATAATAATAAAATACTAAAGTAATAAATATTAAGAGAATTAAAGCAATTTTTGATATTTACAGGTTGTGCAAAACTTGTGCAGTTATGATTTAAAGTGGTTTAAAGTGACAGTGTGTAGAGTCCAGTAACTGTAGTGAGTGTGTAATGGTGTGTGCAGAATGTCAACGGTTCAAAAGCCTGATGGCTTGTGGGTAGAAACCATCTCTGTGTCTGCCTGTGCGGGCGTGCGGCTCCTGCAGGAGTGTGAGAAGTCTGTGGCTGGGATCAGAGGGGAGGTCCGGATTACTGTGAGAAATACCTGATCGTGAGCTCCAAGTGCCCACTGAGTCTTTGGTTTGGTTAGAAGAGGGAAACATAATGTGAAGTCATGCAGCTTCAGAAGTTCCTGATTATCATTGTTACAGCAGCATAAACAGCACAGGTAGGAACCACAGGTGCTCTGTAGGAGGCGCTAATGCAGAGAGGCTTTGACAGCACTCTGAGCTACGTGTTGTTTGTGCCGACACAGAAGGAAAATATGAATGTTCATGATGTTCCTCGTGGGGACGCAGCGGCGCCGCAGCGTTTGTGTTCCCCTGTGACAGAACGGCTCTGAACCCCTTTGATTGGACCGCACAGCTGGAAACAGCTGGATCGTCTCAGGAGCTGTTGTTTTCCAGCACTTTGTGCCAGATGAAGCCGCATCACTGCCCCCAGTATGGCTGTAAAGATGAATCCCACTGATGATGGAGCTAAACCTGTTATCCTTCTCATGTGGGCGCTAAAGGAGACTCAGGGGCTCAACAAGTCGCACAAAACAAACAAAAAAACATGTGAGGAGAGATTGTCCAGCTAAAATCCAAATCAGCCAATCAGAGATCTTTAATTAATGTTAATTGACAGCTGTGTTTGAGCCCTATTAAAAGGCCAATATCAGCTCATCCTGTGTAAAAAATCTAAACACTCTTAAAGTTCATTAAATGTGTGTTTAACAAACTTTTTCTAACTCTGTCCTTCAGACGTTCACAGGCTGTTGTCACTGCAGAGCTCCAGTGCAGCAGTGCAGGCGATCGCACAGGCGTCTTCTGCATTCCCGTGAATACTGTTGTTCATTCAGAGAGGCGTGGCTGCACCGGGTGTCCTTTGGCGAAGGTCGCTGTTGTGTAATTTAACCCAGACCTCCATGTTTCCTTAAAGCTAACTAAGGTAACAAAGGGCGCCTGCTGCCCAGGTGTGATTGTGGAAATGAAGAGTCTGAAAAGTTCCTCAAAGTTTGGAGAAAAAGCGCAGCAGCGTGTTTTAGCTGATTAAACAGGATCACAAACTCATTTCCAGGCCTGATGTTGTCAGATGTTTGCCGATAACCAGCATTAAATTTACCTGTAGATGTTCCTGCTAAACCGAGCAGACGGCTTCCATCTGACAGCGTCTGAGTCTGAATCAGATAAAGGTTATCAGGAAGGAGAACGAGGACGTCTCCCGCAGAGAAACGCTGTGAGCTGAGAGGACTTCCTGCTGCTCCCCTGTGCTCGCTTCAGTCTCCGTCAGACCGGACGTCACGATGGTTAAATCCTCCTGAGAGGTGAAACCTGGACTAAACTAAAGCTCACTCGACGACTTCCTGTCGTCTCCTCTTTTCTCTGAACGTGACTCAAAGCGACTCGACTTTGTGACGTGTGGTTAAAACGACTCAGCAGAGGTGAGGAGGCACTGAGCGAAGGGCCGAGGAGAGGCCAGGCCTCAGCGGTCTGAGAGGGACTCTGGGAGAAGAAGCCCGTCCAATCATCACACACATTTAAAACGTGACATCAGGAAGTGCGCTGCACACGCCCGAGCTGAAGCGTCCGTGGCGAGGACTCATTGATGGCTGCTGAGCCGTCTCCTCCTTCAGTTTGACTCTGACTGACGTGTTTGGAGGCTGCTTCAGCAGGACGGCTGCACGCCGACCCCGGTCCATCACCCGCTCATGCTGTCACTTTTCATTAACGGCCACGGGGGCGTGTTTGAGCGCCGTGAAGCTTCACGACCGCCACGAGCTTTGATTCCAAATTACAGTGGGGACAGCATGATTGATGACTTGTTGGTGGTGATTAGATAGCAGAAAACTGTCTGCACTGCAGGCTGAACAGTCAGGAAGCATCGCGCTGAGAGTTACTTTGCTGCAGGAACACGCAGACGAGCCCGATTACAGAGGAGCTGTGAGAGTACAGATGCCTTCCAGGGTCAACGTAGCATCGCTGACTGCTAACAGGCTAATTATGGTTACAAATTATTATTAATGTTTACTAAAGTCAGGCTTTTGTGAACTGACACATGTTTATGTTCTTTATGTGTTTGTGATGGTTCAAACGATACAATAACAGCTCAGCTGGCACATGTAACACGTCACATACACGTCAGACCTCAGGTACTGATGAGGCGTCGCTTGTTGCCATGGCAATAGTGAGACAGCTCACACTAAGCATCCACATAATTTTTTACAAACCAGTTTTTAACCAATGAATCAAAAGATGAATTATGGCAAAAGCACTGCTTCACAAAGACTGTACATAAAAGATGGACCACCCAGTGGTTGTGGTCTTGTTTTGAAAACTCAGTGTTAGCGTGTAGAAATCTGCCATGTTGGTTTCTTTAGAGCCAGAACTCACCACAACTTAGCTTGTAGTGCTAACTTATCAGCTAATCACACAGTTCCCTGCTCCTCAGTAACATCCTGATAACGGTCTGTTAGTGACCTCACAGCAGCCATATTACTGGTCAGATGATGTCATTAAAAATGCTCCAACAGCACCAACACGGTCCAGTTAGCTGAGGTGAAGCCTAGCTAGCAGCTACAGCATTGTCACCATCAGCCTGTCAGTCAAAGAGGCCACGCCCATAATAATGCAAACAGATGAGTTATAAACACCTCCCAGGTGTTATGAAGGGGAATTTGTATCAGGCTGTAAATATGCTTATCCGGGCTTTAAGTCTGACGTCACTGGCCGTGTCTGGGCCTAAACTCTGCTGCAGGTCCATATATCAAACGATCACTGCGGCATTCCTGAGAGTTGAAAAACTGTCTAAAGTCTTTCATCTTTAATAAAATGATCAGTGTTCTGCTCTACCAGGTGTAACAATTGAGTTTATCATCCAGGCATCCATGAAAACGGAATTTATGACAGTTAGCAGGAAGTTAGCTCGCTAGCTTCCATCTAAATACAATGTAGCATGTCCTGACTGCGGGGTTTTGGAAACAAATTCAAACGTACAGCTCTGCTATCACTTCCAACATAAATGAAGACAGGAAACTAAACAGCAGTGACGTTTGTAGGGTTACTGAAGTTTGGCTAGCTGGTATATAATGATGTGCTACGTGACCGCTAGCGACACAGCTATGTTAGCATAACATAAACAAGCTAACTTTTTTTCCACTCGATAAAAGTTAACGTGAGTGTTCTCGGTGGTCAGGAACAAATGTAATCGCATGGCAGGATGCTGTAAACGGACCAAACTTCAGCCAGGAGAACAAGTGAGATAATCCATCCACAATACGAGGTTAGTCATTCATATACTGCTGTAGTTACATCGGAAGGGTTTAAAAACTGAGCTTAAATAAATGATTAGCGGTAATAAAAGCCGAGGGAGGTCAACAGTGATCACTGACTGTTTTAGGAGCTTTTTGAGATTAAATAGAAGAAAATACAAAACATTAAACATGTTAACAACACAAAAGCCATATTAAACGCAGACTACTTTAGGCCCGGAAGTAGGATTCGTCGCGTCATCACTTAAAGACCAGATTAGTTTAACATGGGACTGAGTCACTGCTGGAGCCCCTGCTGGACATTAGAGGAAGTGCAGCATCACGGTACAGCCCTGTGGTGCAGCTGTCGGTCCATCAGACCTTCGCTGTGTCGGTTCAATGTTTGTGATGATCAGCCTTCTTCCTTCCACCCCAAACGTGAGCCCAGAATAGCAGCAGGAACGGCCGGAGTGAGGAAACGAACTCGGAGGCAGCCGTGTTTGAATTATTTCAGCCCTCACCACCCGGGCAAAACTTCTCTCCTATGGGGAATGTTCTTATTCCGTTTTTGGTGCCTCCACATGAATTTTTCACAGTTCAATCTCACAGATGCTTGTTGTGACACAGCAGCAAGGCCTCGCACTCACAGAGAGTATCTGATGAGTCTGACAGCAGGCTGCAGTCCTACGCTGACACCGCCGAGCCAAAAATACACCATCGCATTCACCACTCGTCTCGCTTTCCCCAATTAAAGTCGGGTTCCTTGTAGCTTCGTTGTATCCATGGTAACTGTGCAGTCTCCACCTACATTATAGAGAACCCGGGAAACAGGAAGTCACACAAAATCCCATTTATTGGGCGAAAAGCTGATTCATTGACGCTCTTTTAATAGTTTCATGTCTGAGAAAGACTGCGGCACTCTCCGTCTGTGGTTTGGAAATACGGGGAAACTTTTAGCTTTGACAAAAACATGAATTCCCTGCAGCTTTTTTAATGATTTCAGCTGAATGCTCCCGAATGTTTTCAGTCTGAATGAGCAGAAACACTGAAATTAGGCACCTGCAGCATTTTGCTGTAAAATTAGACCTCAACAAGCCAAAAAACACCCGAACCCGGGAACATACATCCCACTGCTGCACAGCTCCTGGACACTGGGAGCTGTGGTTTCAGATAAGACATGACTTAATGCAGCTGTGAGGTCATTTGTACTATCTGTGATTTTATTATGTATTTGGTGTGAAAGCACTGCAGGTGTTTTTTAATCAGACTGGTTTTTGATCCTTTCCTGTGTTCGGTCCGACGGAGGCTGAAACACACGACAGTAATGTGACAGTAGTTGAGCGCCTTGGTAAGGTCGAGCACCTTCCTCCCTCAGCTGTGATCAGACGAGATTTACTGCCTGCTTTATTTTCTGATTGGCTGCTGTGTCTCGTTCTTTACAGCCTGTTGCTTCTTCTTCACGCCTCCTGTCAGCTGACGGCCTCAGCGCCACATGTCGCTGTAAATTACTCACAGCCAAGCTGTTTGTTTGGGGCTGACGCGTTCAGAAATATAGAAAAAGGACGGTTTCATCATATGACGAGCTTCAGACCAAAGAAGATGAATGAAACCTGAAAGCCAATCAAACGTGAGAACAAACGTGGGAGCTGATCTGCAGTTGCAGGAGGAAAAACGGCAGATTAGTTTTTAGGTTTGGAAGCACTGTGCTGTTACGGCCGGTCATCGTTCCACAGCTTTGCCCTCAACTCAAATAGCTCTCGGATGGATTGTTGTGTTTCTGTAAGCATGCCTCGCCCATGGATGATGGATTGTGGGACAAACTTTGTGAAACTTCTCTTGTTCTATTTCTTTACGACCAAAACCTTCAACACAACATCTGACAGCAGGATGCCAGCATGATAATCATGACTGTTTAGTTCTCATATTATCCGTCAGTTGTGTCTGTGAGCAGAAACACTGATAAAAGCTGGAGTCTGCTGAGCTGCACTACAGACGGAGTTTGGATAAACCGAGATTCAACCTGACACGAGGGATGTTTTTTTGGCGTATTTTTGGCGTATATTTTGGCTCAGTCATTAACCAATGAGTTAACAGTTTCAGGAAGTGATATCATGGGAGTTGCATCCATGTTTCATGGTGGGCTTTTTATCTCAAAGCTGATACTTTCTTTTCTAGTTGTGTTGAAAAATGGTGAGAGAAGAAGTCGATTCCAGAAACAGCGGTACTGATCAAATCTGTGACTGATGTTATCATGTTTGCCTGTGGTTTAACCTCCTTCGAACTCCTTCATGGCAGCATTTTTAATATCTTTGCTATTTGGGCTGATTGGGACCTGATTAATGTAAAAACAAAGAATTACCTGATTTTTTTTTTTTTTACCTGATTTTTGCTTCTGAGAAAAATGAGATCCACACATGAGGACTAGGGATGGGTACCGGTGTCCGGTGCCGTGATGGCACCGGTTCTGACTTAAACGGTAGTAACCAGACCGAAAAGCAGCGCACATTTCGGTGCTTTTTTTTTCCTGAGCCAATTCTAGCCAATCATTTTACGTTTCCGAGGATAGTAGGCGGGGCCAGGTACGTACGTTCTTTTAGAGCAGAGCTACAGATTAAAAATGCCCAAGGCGAAGCGATCAAAAGTCTGGCTGTACTTCACAGCAAAAGATGCAAACTCAGCAGCCTGCAACAAGTGCTTTAAGCTGATACTGTGATACTGTCAAAGGAGGTAACACCTCAAATCTGATGAAACACCTGGCGACGCATAGCGGGTTTTTTTAAAGCCGAGAAATGCGCCGTGTTTGATAGCTTGCTGCGAGACCTCACACCGAGCACATCTACTGCGGGTGTGGTGCCTGTTAGCGGACCCGGAGTTAGCAACATCCCCCAAAAACCCGAAGAGGAGAGTCCTGGCCCCTAGCCCTGTCAGCGTAGCAGAAATGATGAGGATGATGATGGCAGCAGCAGCCGTTCTTCTCTGCGTGAGTAGCTTCATGTTGTTCGTGTGTAATTTACGTTGAGTAGGCTAACCACATTATTACATTAATGCATGTAAGGTGAACTAGCAAACACCGTCGTAGTTACATGCGGCTGTCTTCTTGTTTGACGGCAGATACTCCCTTCACCCGGGCCAAAAAGGCTAAAATGACCAAAGAAAAAGTGGAAAACAGTTAAACATGAGAGGTTTTTGGACAAAGTTTGTGTTCTCCATTCTTTAAGCACCGGTTTGAGCACCGGCACCGTTTCAAAAGTACCGGTTTGGCACCGGTATCGGATAAAACCTAAATGATACTCATCCCTAATGAGGACATTGGTTTTAAATTTTGATAGAGCAGTGGCAGTATAACGTCCTCGTAAGTGGATATCAGGCACTTGTAGAGCAAAGTTTAGTATTGTGCTCTACACAACCCAAATGTGATGTCCACATATGTGGGCGGCAGGTCCTAGGAGGATAAATGTATATGATCAGGCTTCATAGATAACTAAAGCTGAGGATCATCTGCATATCAGTGAACATGTATGCGCAGGTCGGCATTTATGATGTAAAAAGTACTGATGATGGTAAATTGGTATTGATGATGTCATCCATCCCCTTCACGGTCATGGGGGGAGGAGCCTATCCCAGCTGTCATAGTGTGAGAGGTGGGGCACACCCTGGACTGTCGTTGCAGCGCCACCACATGGAGACAGGCAGCTCTCACACTCAGATTCACGCCTATGACGACAGCCAGTCTTGCGTCCCAGCTCTTCACCAGCTGAGATCTGTGGCATGTGTTTCAGTCTCGAGCCGGCGTGTTCGAGGGTTTCTCCTTCATCTGCTGCTTCCTGTCAGGCTCTAATTCAAAGCCATCATTGTCACACCTTCTTCCTGTGAGACATCAGAGTTTGGACGTGCTGTAAATTGTCACCAAACGCTGTGAGGTGCAGTATGCTAATGCACCCGACCCCGGGGCGACCGCTGCTGCCGCTGCCTTGGCTAATAAGCTCTCTCTGAGCGTGCTCACAAACGCAGCACTTTGATATGGTGCCGTTGGCCGGAGTGGAAAACGCCTCTGATGGTGATGAAAGCGTCTCAGCCTCTTTCTGATTCATCCTCTCTCAAAGCAAGCCGTTTATATCTCATGTGATCAAACACGCTGAAATATGCACGATGTTTCTGCACGCGTCTGCGTTTCCACGGAGACTTTTTTAATCACGTGGTTTCGGAGCTGCGGTCTGAGCTGTGTCAGCTTCTCAGACATGGTTTGTTTCTGCTGCTCGATGATCTGATCTGGACTCGTGTTCCCTAATAAATCATCTTCTGTGTGTGATGATGGTCAGGAGCCGAGGGCCGCTGCAGGTTTGCTGGAGCATGTCGGTGAGGAGCCACTCGCTGACTGGGACAAACACAGCTGTTACAGTTTGGCTTCTATTGATTCGTTGTTGATTCAGTTCCTGTTGGTATCAGGCAGCAGACTCACAGTCATGTGACTCAACAAACAGAAGCGTCATGGCCGCAGCTCGCGATGACACGGTATAAAACGTGGACGCAGCGACGGTGACATCACCCGCTGACTTGGAGCGTTTTCAGGATCTGACTGTCACTCAAAAGTTCTTACCCAATGAGCATGCCCGGAATAATCCTCCGTTGTAAGTGTTTACAGAGGTCAGAGGTCAAAGCAGTTTATGGCACTTTTGCACTGGCTGCATCTTTCTGAACCAGGAGCTGCATCCGTGTTTTTGACCATCAGTGGCTTCATCGTGTCTAAGTCAGCTTTGTTGCCATGGTTACAGGTTCAAAATGGCGGTGTCTTCACTGTCTACCAGCAGTGGGAAACATTTTCAGATTCACGTACTGATCTTCACAGTAAATATGAAAACTGTCCTTCAGATTAGATCAGGTCCGCTCAGAGCTCGTCCGTCCTCTTCCTCCGCTTCCTTTCCTTTCTCGTCTCTTCCTGCTTCGCCATGTTTCCCACATCGCAGCGTCAGCTCAGCAGTGTTTGTGAGACTCTCTTGTCCCGAGTAGCACCCAGCTTCCTCTCAAAGTCAGAGTGTGTTTCCTCATCTGAGCGACATCAGAGGAAGTTTAAAGATTAGCATCGGTCTGTGCTCGGCGTCCCACGCAGGCCTTCGCTCCTCTGCCTCGCACTTATTCGAAGTCTGGTTTTTTACCTTTCGGCCGGGAAGATAAAGGGTGGGACGTGAGGTCAGGGGTCCTCGGGGGAGCAGAGATCCTGTTTCTGTGTGTGGTGCACTGACGGTGGCATTTACAGCTCCTACAAAGACATAAAAGTCTCCGTCACACCTGACGTCCGAAGCGACTTCCTGCTTTTTTTAAACTGACGGTGCTCATTGTTCGACTGAAGGAGGAGCGGCTAATGAGCCGAGTTAACCCAGAGTCACCTGTTGTCCCTGATCAGGTGAAGCCAAATGACATCTGGACTGTGAGGAGGCCGACAGGATGCAGGTCCCTGTTGCATTTGCTTTAGACTCTGTACTTTTCAAAAACAAAACATAAATTCTTTCTAGAAATTAATAACTGATCACTAATTACCACAAGCAACACACTGAGAGGAGGCGGGCTGGTCACATGATACTCAGCCAGGATCCATTACTGCTAATTAGCAGCTTAAGCTAATCTACAGCTAGCTGCTACTGCTCGAATGTTCTCGACTGTTCGTCCTGACAAATATGGCCTCTGGAGGCTTTGACAGGATGGGGCCCAGTCCTCCTGACCCTGACAGACCGGATCATCCTCTGGTGACTTTTCCAGGATTTGAAGGGACATTTTTCTGCTTTCAGCCACTTGAAACCTTTTCAGGCCAGCAGGAAGTCTCTGTAGTGTTTAAAATGTCATGTGACATCTGTGCAGCTGACATTCAGACATCAGGTTTGTGCTGAAGTGACCTCACATCAGTTTTACCTGCTCTCCCAGACACAGCCTCATCTGTTCAGCATGGTCATGAGCTGGGTCTGGATCGGTCACCGGACCGGTTTGTTGGGTTTATCAGTTTAAATCCGTTTCATTTAAACTGATCCAAATCACAACATCTGTCACCTGCGCACGCTTCTGCTGCTGCTGTGAGTATGTGGAGGAGTTTCTGTGACGTCAGATTAAATCAGATGAAATACTTTGATGATTAAACACAGAAACATGGTTTCATGTCTAACCCTGTTTTTAACCGCTGCGTCCGCCTGACAGAGCGCCGCGCTCCTCTGCAAAACTGAGAGCTGTGACGGCTGCGTGGAGTCGGCGCCTGAATACCAAACGCCAAATGTTTAATTCATTTGTTGAGTAAAATGTGGAGCTGCGGCAGATCTCCTCCTCCTCCTCCTCCTCCGCTCGCTCGCTCGCTCCACGGCAGCAGCTGAATGTGAGATGAGGCGTCGAGGCCGAAGCTTCAGACTCCTGCTGGCTCGCCTTCATCTTTATCCTCGTCTTCATGAAGCCCATAGGGAACGACAAACACGACTGCTGAAGACCTCCGACAAAGTAAAACTACTCGAATACACTGAAGTATTTATGTCTGTTAAAGGAAATAAAATCACAGTCATTAAAAAAGTCAAAATTAAGGAAAAAATATATTTTCATAAAAATCAAAACAAAGTTTCAAAAAATGAAGGAAAAAAATGAATAAAGAAAAAAGTTTAAAAAATCCAAAGTTTACTGTAAGTCAAAATCAGTAACAATTTATTCTTAACACTCTGAGATAAAAGTGAAGAAAAAAGTTTCACATCTGAGAAAAAAAAATAAAAAATGTCAAAGAATATTTTTAAAAGTATTAGAAAAAAAATTATTGGGAAAATGTTAAAAAGAAATTGAGAAAAAGTCAAAAATTTGTGAAAATTCGCTCTAACATTCGTGCTCAGTCATAGACGAGCGACGTCTGTGACCCTGAGATCACACAGCCTCAGGAATGAGCCTCACCTGTGTGTCAGCTGTCAATCACAAAGCTCCAAAGGTGAGCCTAAGCTCCACTACGGCGTCTCCGAGCTGCACAAAGCCAGCTCCCTTTATTTCTGCCCGAGTCGCCGCACCCTGGATTTTAACGCTTCCTGGAATCCAGATATTCTAAACTCGTGATAATATAACCTTCACAGCGTCGCTCGTAAACAGGCAGTCAAACAAATTCTTTAAGCCTGAGAATAAACTCCGCCCACACATGGACACGTGGAAGTAGCCGTGATGAATACAGCAGGTGTCATCCTTCACCTGTCGTTCCTCGTTGCGACCGGTCTGTAGTTCCATGTTTGGCTCCATCCGTCGCCCTCTGGGATTTTCTGTGTGCAGGACTCACCTGAAGTGTTCCAGCATGAAACAGTGAAAGCTCACACACGCTGCTCTTCAGCTACCTTCATGTTTGATTTAACAGTTTTTAATAAAAATATGGAGCACAAATAAAACTGAGCTCAGGAGTCTTCTTTGAAGTGCACGCCTGTGTGCGAGCAGCTGGACTCGACTTCATGGCGTGGCTTCGTGTTTTCCAGGATTCTCCTGTAATCTCTGAGCAATGAAGGAAATATGTTAGTGCACGCCGCGCCAGCCTCCGTCTCGGCTTTTTCTTCTGGTGAGTTCCATCAGGTACGACTCGGCCACAGGTTAATGTCACGCTCTGAGATAATCAGGAGATGTCTGCTCTTAAAGATCAGAGGTGAAATGATTCACGGTGGTTTTACCGTCGATGGTCACAGCTGACATCACATCTTTGTCTCGGCTCATTCAGTCTCATGAACCAACCAATAGGAGCGCCCGATGTCCGCTCTCTGTCTTCTTCTTTTGTGCTGGTTTTTGAGCAGAGAGCTGCTTCTGTATGAAAGATGGGCGTAACCACTGTGATGTCATACACTCGAGACTGTATTGAGTGTATGACATCACTCTCATCACCATTTTGATTCTTGAAGCCAGACGGGTTGACCAAGCAGTGGATACACCTGTAAGCCCACAGGATTCTGATTGGCTGGTGATTTCTCAGTCACTAACCAATGAGCATGCAACGCTCCGTTCTGAGGGAGACGATGACAAAATGTTTCATTCAGCATGTCTTTATCCTGTCTATCCTCACCCCAACCAATCACAGCAGATGGCCCCGCCCCTCCCTGAGCCTGGTTCTGCTGGAGGTTTCTTCCTGTTAAAAGGGAGTTTTTCCTTCCCACTGTCGCCAAAGTGCTTGTTCATAGGGGGTCACCTGCTTGTATTACTGTAGGGTCTACCTTACAATATAAAGCACCTTGAGGTGACTGTTGTTGTGATTTGGTGCTGTGTAAATAAAACTGAATTGAATTGAATTGAGTATGACCTGAAACCACCTGAGCCTACAAACAGGAAGTCTCCCAAAAACTTCTACAGGACCAGAAAGCTTTGTCAATTGCAGGTATCGCCCCCTGGTGGCTATCAAAGAAAATGCAGGTGTGAGTCACTGAATGCATCATCCTGAGACTGTAACTAACATCAGACTCAGACAAACTACTGAAGGGAATGTAAATATATTTTCATTGTTTAATGTTAAATTATTGCCAGTGTGGTGAATGTGTCACATTTTATCTTCCAAAGCTGTTAAAGCAACATTTAAGTGGAGTTTTATGCTCATTATTAATGACTGCTGGTGATTTATGATGATTTATTTACCTCTGAGATCACATCAGTACTGAACACCTGTATCTGTATCTCGTCTCAGCTGATAAAATGCTTCTAATGAGCGACTGTCATTTGTTTCATGGTTCGCTGTGTTTGGTTCGCTCTGCTATTCGGTGGCTCAGGTGAGCTGAAACCTGTACTTATTTACCATTTCCATATCAGTCGGAACAAACGTGAGATCAGAAGCTTTCCTGTCGGCGTGGCGAGGAGAAGAAGAGCTGCGGCTGAGCGTTTCTCTGTCAGTGACATTTATTGAAGGCAGCCTGCAGCTCTCACACTGTTAAGGCGACTGTGTGCGGAGATGTCGGCGGTTTCGTGAAATGTCAGGAGAGCAGAGTCCTCCTTCTTCTTCTGCACTTTCGTCCTCTCAGACTTTAACCTTTAGGACGAGCTCGGGGCCAAACCTCTAATAACGCTGTTTCTGAAAGGTTAAAGCCATTGCAGATAAAACGGATAAATTATACTTTTTAAGGCTGCTGCAGTTCAGGAAGCTGATGACTCCAAGTTAATTGTGCCCTTTGTTTTGTCTGCTCAGGTGGAATCTGTATCGCTCAGTCCCTGAAGATCCCTCACGACCACAAATCCTCCGACTTTGATAAAATCATCCGCCAGCTGCTGGACACTCGGTACGCCAGGGCGGTCATCCTGTTCGCCTCCGATGAAGACATCAGGTAATAATCCTGCCGAGGTACAAAAGTTAAATACGTGACCTGAATCATCGTCTTCACCTCAGCGAGAATGAGAGGAAACTTCAGGACTGATGTGTTAGTGCCAGCAAACACAATACTACGTTTTTCATTTGCTATATTTAATGTATTCAGATGGATTTTTATTGGATGCTCAGCACATCAGGACCTCGCAGTCATGCCGGCACCCTCCATCCACTGAGAGGAAGTAAAAATGTTTGGGATAATGAGCACGACCCTAAGGGAGGAGATCCTGGAGATGACCCGGGACACGCTGGAGAGGTTACGTCTCTCGGCCGGTTTGGAAACGCCTCGGTGCTCCTGGATGAGCTGGCGGGAGATTAGACGTGAGCCACGTTCATGAGTACTCTGCCAGGTTAAAGCAGATAAAATATTCACGTTAACATCAGGCTGAGGAAAACTCGACATCAATCAGACACTCTGGAAAAGTTTTCCGTGGCGCTGATCGGTGTCTGCAGACTTCTGTTCCCCTGCGTCTCCACAGTCCTTCTTCACTCACTCTCCACCTCTGACTCAGCGTCTCCGTTAATCAGTCCAAAGCTCAGACGGAGCTCGAAGTCTTCAGCAGCAGCCTTTAGGAAAGCCTGAACTAAACAGATGACGTCTTGTAGATGCAGCGGGTTGGTGGATAATGACAGGTTAGGCTCTTTAGTGACCGCGTTGGTCCAGGACATAAACCTCTGCAGGTAAAGTGATGTGGAAACTAAAGTGTGGGTGGGGTCTGTGACGCTGGCTGTGACTGCTTTCTCACACAGGGGCATCCTGAACGCCAGTAAGCGAGCGGACCAAGTGGGTCATTTCCTGTGGATCGGCTCCGACAGCTGGGGCGCCAAAAACAGTCCCATCCAGCACCTGGAGGACGCCGCGGTGGGAGCCATCACCATCCTGCCGAAGAGGGCCACCATCAGCGGTAAGTCCCTCGCCGCTTATGGTTTCACGTTGCTCGTCTCTATGAGAATATGTGAGTGTAAAGTTTATCAGCTGGCTGCTACATGAAGGAAATGAGAACTTGGTTTGTCTGTCCTCGGCGCTCGCTCTTATCTCCGAAACAGACTTTTTTCCCTCCACGTCTTCCTGAATAAGCAGAACTTCTGAAAACTCAATCATGTCGGGAACGCTCGCCGTCTCGCATTTCTGGGTTTGCAGTCACACCAGATTGGTCAGGACTCTTTTGATGATGATTATTTCGTCGTCATTATTCTGCTTCCATCAGCGCTGCAGAAAGCCAATATCTCACCGGGCACGGAGGGCTTTTACTAAAGGAGACCTTTCTCTGCTCTTCTTACTTCCTGTCAGACGAATAAAGGTTCACTGTGGCCTTAAACTCTTTGAAAACGTTCTCTGTAATGATTTTAAAGACGTGACCATAAACGTATTATCGTATATTAAAGGTGCAGAGCTGCAGCAGAGTCCAAACACACTCATGCTTTTGACTTTTTATGCACGCCGATAAAATATGAAACTGTTCAGCTGTTTTTTATAGAAAGTTTCAAATGTGTTGTGTTGGCATAAAAATGATTTCACTTCCTGTATTTCCTCTGATGTCACAGTGATGATCTTTAAGCCTACTAAAGTCGCCGTCTGCAGCAGTCGGCTGAGGCTGACTGTAGTTACTCTGGCAGACTTTGAATTGTTTTATTCTGTCAGTTTGAGACGCTAATAAAAAGTATCAGGTTTGAAAAAAGATCCCGTTTGTGTGCAGATGAAACGCTGCTGCTGTGCACGGACACGCCGTTCACAGTGTGAGTGGGACAGTTAACCTTAAAAACCTTATTCAAGGACACTGTTTGCCTTTGCTGTGCACATAATGATTAATTAAAGCTGAAAAAAACCTTTTAAGCAAACAGTTTGTTTGAGTCAGTAATTAGTGTCAGAGTTAAAACTAAAACATGTTTGTGTTTCTGTGACTCCGGGGTCACTGCAGCCTCACACTGAACAGACAGGAAAGCAAAGCTAACTTATTTTGAAAATCCCGACCTCTTCCTTTGTGCCAGAGTGTTTTTCTGAACTCTCTTCAGAGGTGTGACACGCAGAGAAGCGCCGCCGTCGTAACGACGCTGAAACCGCAGATCAGAGGAAACGTAACGAGAGCACGGCCGACCTCCTCATCGGTGCTGATGGCAGCGTTTAGATTACAGCGCGCGTCGTAACTACAGACGACGGCGAACGTGGCTGTCGTGTCAAACAAAGATGGTGACGGGGATATACGGCGGCGGTTTGTTGTGCCACTTCAACGCTCTGACTTCAAATAAAGTCTGAGCTCTTTGTTCTTTTGTTCTCGCAGCACTAATACTTCTGTCAGGAGGCGAACGGAAGCAGCCGCAGCAGCGTTTCTGTTTCTGCGCGCGTAACATCGCTCTGACCTTTTTTCTGCTGCCAAACTCGGGCTGTCACCTCGGATCTGACAGGAGCTGCTGCGCTCATAAACTCTGCGCTCTGATGACTGATTTATGGAAATGGGGGTTTTCTGAGCATAAAGGCACTCGCAGAGAGCACTGCAGCGTAACGAGGGGCGGGGTGAGTCAGGTTTAAGGGCATCAGACCCATTACACCAGAGGGCACGCCGCGAGGAGCAGGAAGAGACTCGTGATGGGGAGAAATTTGCTTTATGATGAGAGTCACAGGCAGATTAACCTTCTGCACAAACCTCATCAGCTGCTGCCTGTGAAGTGTGCTCTGAGAGCAGGGTTTACATCACCCGCTGATCCTGTTTGGACTGAGCTCTGAGGATGACTCAGCGTCACCAATAATACTTAAACCTCCGGAGATTATGACTCTCAAAGTCTCAGAGCTGGACTCATTGTTATTCTGCCACTCCAAACGGAGGCATGCAGGCCAGCGTGCATGGATGGATGGTGACGTGTTTACCCTCCCCGGGTTATCTGGGGCTCCATCAGTGTCGGTCCTTTTATAAGGGCTCACGCTGGCAGACAGTAAGTCGGGCAGTAAGGTCCCGGCGGGGCGTGGCAGGTGCAGAGCTGACCTCCTCGCTGATACTGTTCAGAACAGGACTTCTCTGAGCAGCCAGGCCGCACAGGGCGCACGCTTCACTGACCTCTTGTCTTTGTTTTTTGCGGATGATGCGATCCTGGTTTCATTGAGCGCTGACCTCCAACTCATAGCTGGCTCGCAGCTGAGTGCGAATCGGCTGAGGCGGCGGCTCTCGGCTGGAAAAGGCTGGTTTCTGGGTCAGCGACGAGTTTCTGCCTCAAGTGGAAGAGTTCACGTGTCTGAGGGTCGGGAACAGACGGACTGTTGGTCTTCTGATCCCACCTGCACACTGGTGAGCGTCGACTTACTGATCTGCACGCCTACCCTCACCTGTGGCCCGTGAATAATGCCTCAGTGTGAGGAGCGCTGTCACTCAGGGGGAGTTTAGAGTAGATGCTGCTCCTCTGCATTGAAGGAGATGGCTGGGGCATCTCCTGCCGGGAGGAGGCCCCAGGGAGAGATGATATCTCTGTAAGATGCAGGAGGTGCTGAGGAGAGGGAGGTCTGGGCGTCTCAGTTGGACGTGCTGATGCTGCTTCAGGTCCAGCTGCACAGACGTGTAGATCACGCCGACCGTCTGTCCTCATCTCTTCACCCAGTGAACAGCCGGGCTGATCGCTGAGGCTCATCCAGGTGGAACAAACACGGATCCCCGCCGTCTGTGAGCGACTGAAACATTTAAGAAACGCCGTGTTTGTTCCTGTTTCTGTGCTCTGAAAGGTTACGTCTGCATGATTTTAATGCAGGCCTCTGTCCGACTTATAGACTTGTCCAGACAAATGTGTGCAGTGACAGGAGCCGTCCTCATTTATGCAGACATCGCTTTGCTGCGCACGCTCTCCCTCTGCGGCCTTCCCTGTCACACCGGCTGATATCGCATACATGTTAAAGACACGGAGGCTGATTATGAATAAATCAAAACCTCGTTTCAAATCTGCGGCGAAGTCGGTGTTTCGGATCCCGGACAGAGGAGGTCAGTTTCGCTTTGATTTATTGTCTTTTCAAGTCTGAGAAAATAAATCCAGCTTCTATTTTCATGTAAATCGTGGCGCTGCGTGCCTGAACGCAGCCCTGCTTACTGTGCCCGATAATTGCTGAGACTGAACCCAAGAGAGGAAGCGAGACAGAGGGGGGGATGTGGAGAAGAAAAGGTTTTGGGGAAAACACGTCGGGAACAAAGGGGAAGCAGAAGAAGAAGAGAAAGTTGAAGATGAGGTAGAATTAAGCTGCAGGCTGTGAAGTTTCCCCCCGACAGAAGATGCCTGCTGAGTCTGCAATCTCCAGCCGGGATGAATCCACTTCCCAAACTCAATTACAGCTTCTAATCCACAAATCTGAGCCTTTTAATGTCACACTTGTGGGAAACTGGCAAAGCGCCGAGTCTGTTCACCAAAAACCTGCAGGTGACACATTCAGTGTTTCCCACCTGAACAGGTAAAGTTCAGTTCTTCTTGCTGTGGGCTGTTTGCCACCAGACACTTGGATGTCTGGATCTCAGCAGTGAGACGGAGTCACGGACAGGAAATGGAGGCTTCAGGAAGTCACTGAACCGAGGAGACATGAAAGCAGCCTTCAGGGTCCACCAGAGTCCGCTCAGTTTTGTCCGAAGGATTTCTGAGTGTGCACCCACGGGACAGAAAGTGGACTCTCACAGTTGGGTGAAGTCACGTTGCTCATAACCTGGAAACTCCTCAGATCTGAACCTGAATCTGTGGCCCGTCCTGCTCCACACTCTGAACGTCACCTTTGTGCGTTTCCCTAGTTCGCTCAGCTGTGCTGTCATGTCTTCCTTTGTCCTTAAGTTCACTGCTCAGTCTGAGTTTAGTTTCACGTTGTCGTCATCGTTCAGTCTGATGATGAAACACTTAATCGTGCACATAAGTCACTGATATCGATCTGAAGCTTTAGCTTCGTGGTTTTGGTTCATCGACAGTGATGGAGAGCGTGACCGAGGCGGGCAGCAGCGAACAACTTTTAGCTGAAATGTGAGGACCAATCATCACGTCGGGCTTGGCGGCGCAGTCAATCACGTCCTCGATAACACACCTTCAGAGGGACGGTCGTTGAGGTAACAGAGACGAGAGGGACAGAGATTTCTTGAATTGTGAGTTAAATGTCTTTAACTCAAATCACTTACTCTCATTTAATGTAATGAAATCTAAATTGTGGAAGGCGGAGCTGCGACATGTTATTGTATGAACAAATGGAGGCCTGAGGTCCTTTGTTTAATTGTTGGGTATGAATTCTTTTATTGTTTGAATTTGCATTGACGATGCGGCGAGCTCGCGCTGATGGGAAAACGATGCACAGCATCCTTCGTTACAAAGCGCAAATCCTTCAAAGGTGTGAGTGGTGGTGAAGCAGCTCTGTGCAGTCCAGGAGACAGAAGTCTAACTGCAGGAGAGGAAATGAAGCAGAGAGGAGCCTCCCTCCGCCTCCTCCACCCGCCCACTGCGCTCCAGCTCCAGCCTCTTTGTTTGAAGCCCTGAGCTGCCGGCTCCAGCGTGCCCATGTGTGCGCCGGAGATAGGAGGATGCGGATTTTAATCTGACTCCATGTTTAAAACATGATCAGCATCTGCCAGGATGGATGTCCTCCCTCACACCGCCAAACGCAGGAAATAACTGCGAGCGCAGCGTCACACAAATTCGGCTTGTGATGGATGTCGGCGCAGCCGTGAAGCCGAGAAAAATGAACTGTGGCTCTATACGACTCCATTCACGCCAGTTTCCATCAGCAGAGAGTCAGACGGGTCACGTTAGGAACGAAGCTTCGTGCTCTCACTTCCTGTTACACCTGAACTCTTCCATTTACTTTTATTCACTTCCAGAGTTATAGTTTCATCATTCTGCCTTCAATCTTGCATTACTCTGCGCATCACTGTCGTCCGCTGTTAGTTTGCTGTTTTACTGGTCAAAGAACAAAGAGGCCTTGATATTTATTCAGAGGCAAGACGACGTGCATCCAGACAGAGGCAGGTGTAATATTTGATAAATCAATAATACAAAAATGAAGTAACTAACACAGAACGCTACAGTGAAGTAAAAGAGCTCTGCCGATGCACTTTACAACAGATTTTAGGATGATAGTCTCAGAAAGTGTCATCATGGCTGATCTACTGATGTTGTAGAAACCTCGTACGTGCTTTTTACATTTAGTGTTCAGAGACGGCGATCTCGGCTTATTTTAGAGACTTCAGAGATACCTGGGACACCTCATGATTAGAGGTCCTAATCAGATGCCTGAAACACCTTGATGTGGAGGAGCAGCAGCTCTTCTCTGAGCACCTCTCGAATGACTGAACGCCTCGCCCCTCTCTAAAGAGAGGCCAGCCTAAAAATGCAGCAGAACTGAAAACCCGACCTGACAAGAACTCTTCTGTTCCCACAGAAATAACACATGTGCATGCTAAAAGTTATTAGATTTAATATTAAGTGATGTAAGTGCATCAGTTTCCTGACTCCACTGCATGCTGTTCAGATTAAGCAGGAACTATAATGTGAGAGGGTTGAACCCAGGACAGCACAGCCTGACTCTGCAGGGCCCGGTCCCACTGCAGGCCCGAGTCTGTGGCTGCGCTGCCTCCGTGTCTGTTCCCTGGACTCCTCTAACTCAGCGGGATGCTCTCTGGCAGCCCGTCACAGACGATTCCTTTGGCTTTGCTCGCAGACGAAACACTAATCTGACAAACGGCAAAGAGATGGGAGGAGGAGACGTTTAGCCGCTGACACTGATCAGGCTAAGCATCCTTTCTCCTGCTTCACACCAACGTTCGTCTCCAGTCTCTCAGACTGCCTCCGCCCACACCACCCGCCTGCTGCATTTAGAGAAAATATCCACCTTTTGAATGAAATGAAATATCACATTATTATCTCTGTTGCATATGGATATTCAAGTGTTAAGACATGCTGGTTATTGCAAATGCTCGTCTGGATGCTGCTCATCATGATTTCATCCCACCAACACTGAAATGAAAGTCAGTTCAGCTGCTGCTTTATTTTACTGGATCTGATGGGAAACACTGGAGCAGCGGTCAAGCTTAAAGTGATGTGGAATGGCAGCTTCCCACCGAGGATGTGGAAACCAGGCCGTGTTTCGCAGTCAGGCTGTAATTGTCCCAAAACACAAATCCACCTGCTTCATGGAGGATTTGGTGGATGGAGCCTCTTGTTTTTGAAAGCAGCTCCACTGACGCCTGCAGTCAGTCTCGTCTGTGCCTCGCCCTGCCCTGCCCTCCACCTCTCACGCGTTCCTTTCACATTAAGGATTAGTCTTATCTTAAATAAGGGCATTAAACTACTTTTCCAATTGTTTTTGCCACTCAAGGCTCGGCTAAGTAAGGGCGCTAATTGTCATTTCTCTGTTGCCCCGGCAGCAGTTCTGGCTGCGACTCAAGCCGCTGGCACCCTGTTTTAATTTTGGCCATTAGAGCTGGAGCTTGGCTGCAGAGGGAGCTGTGACCCCACGTGGCCTCGGCTTGTTTGTCTTCTTTGTGCTTTCTGGATGATTCTGTGCGCTAACAGCACACTTGTTGTTGTTCGTGTGAGATTGCAGAAAGCTCAGAGCGGAAGACCGAGCCCAGAGAAGAAATGCACGCTGCTGCAGGCATGCGCATCAGCACCGAGCCTCTGTGTAGCACCAAATACTACAAATACCACACGCTGACGTCGTTTAACGCGTACCACAGACACACAAACACAAAGATCAAATGTTTCAGCTGAGAGGCTTTTGGATTTTGTGAGCTGACAGCGAGCCCGGAGGACACAGTGTCAGAATCCCAGCCTCTGATTGGTCAGCGAGCTCAGGCTCAGAGGCGGCGGGGTTTGAACTTCCTGTTCTGTGTGTTTTTCTGAATATGGATTTATGGATTTTTACTTCTCTCCGTCTGCATCCCTTTATCGTCTCGAAGTTTGTTCCCTCTGGCTTCACTTCCTGTTTTATTGTGAAGTTTAGAGCTTTATGTGATTGGTTTTCTCTGGTTTTCCTTCTTGCCGTGTTATTTTGCTGCCCTCAGCAGCGTCTGACAGGCGCCATTAACTGCTGTGTTTGTAGTTATTGTCTTCATCGTTTGGGGGTTTGGTTTCCCAGCGTCCCGTCTTTCCTCCTGAAGCTCTTTGTTAGATCCTGTTGGGAACTTGTTGATGGATCCTGACACGTGTCTAATTCCACCACAGGACCTGGTTTCCTTGCAGCGTCGTGGCTCCGCTGCAGAGACTTTCTGATGTTTTTCTTTCTTCATGCGTCAGGTTTTTGTTCTCTTTTCAGGCTTTGATCCAAACTCCAAACTCGGTGTATTTGAGGTTAAAAGCAAATTATTTCAAATGTCACTTTTACTTTATTATGAAGTCAGTGTTAGTCTGTATTGGTTTCTGCTTCGCTCTCATGTCCCTGTTTTATTTTGAAGGTTACTTCCTGTGTGGAGTCCTGTTTGTGTTCGTCCTCTCTTCCTCTTTGATCGACTTCACCTTAGCTTTGGTGCCACCTTTGTCTTCCTGTGTGTCTCATCATTATCACAGAGAATCAGCCCTCGTTTATTTTTACCACCTGATCAGCTTCTTTAGTTTCACTCTGAACTTTTCCCCATAAAGACGACGTTTCGTGACCTCCCTGTACCCAGTGAAGTTCCTCAGTATGTAACAAAGACGTGGTTTGATGACGTTACGATAGTTTCTGGGTTTTTTGACCAGGTGTCCACAGACTGCCTGCCTGGAATATGACAGAAGCCTCTCAGTTCAGACCTCCTGGTTGGATGTCGAGGGTTAAAGCGTTCCCGTCTTTGCTCGCAGCGTGTTCGTCAGACTGAAGGTCCAAACAGGTGCTGACTGTTCACATACTTATTCCATCATGCTTCTGATCCAGGTGACACAACTCTGACCCACAAACACAAAAATGTGTAAAAATGTCAAATCCTCTCGCTCGAACTTCTAAACATGGAAACTGGATGAATTTAGTTCCTGCATGTTTGACGTCTGTGTTTATGTTCAAAATAAAATGGGAGAAGATGCTAAAACGCCCCCGACCGACAGATATTTTCATGTTAAAGCTGCCGCCTCCTCCTAACAGCGGCAGCTAGTCATACCTGCACTTTGTGCAAATCCCCCTATACAGAATCACACGGCGCATTAGTCACGTGCCCTGCAGCACCAAACACAAACCCACCTGCAGAGCCCCCTGAGAGCAGCGCGGGGTCTTTGATTCCCAACCATCATCCTCACACGAGCTGAACGATGGACGCTGCTCCGCTCCGAGCTCACCTGTGTTTCCAAGAAAATCCTGCACAAAAAATACACGCTCGGAAAATTTTCGTAAACTGGTGTCGGCATCCATCGATGTGTGAGGAAGACGAGGCAGCTGGACGGGTTAAAGAGGAAGGGCAGCAGAAAACACAGACTGCAGTTTAAAGTTTACACACGGCGAGTGCGTAACGTTCAAATATTCATGAAACTGATCAAAATGACCACAGACTGTAGATAAAAAATGGCAGGAACCACCCTGATGTCATTGGTGGATTTTGGAGCCTGCTGACTAAGTAACATCCAGAATACAAAGATGAAGCTGCACGCGTCCATGGTCAGAGATCAGCAGCAGGCTCCGTCTCCTGGAGTGACACCGTCTGAGCCGCACACACACACTAATGGCTGCCTCGTGTGTGTCTACCTGTGAGAGAACAGGTGTGACACACCAAAGTGTTCAGGCCGACGGGGGCGGGGTGCTGCTGGTTTTTGTGCCTCGTGGCAGGTGAGAGCACTGAAGGAGGAGTCAGAGGTCAGAGCTTTCTAATGTAAACATGAAGCAGCACTGAAACACCAAAGCTGCAGTTCCTCTAATGTCCACTTGGGGCTCCAGAAGTCTCACCTGACTCACCTTTTAGGTGTGCTGCAGGTTTTGGAGCTCGGTTTTTCAGGCCCAAGGGGTTTGCTGCTGTTTTACCTGCACAGGTGCCTTTAGCCTGAACGTGACTGCAGCTCAGTCGTACCAGTAGAAGAGACCCGGGTCGGGTCACGAACGCCTGCGTGTCTGCTGCAGGCTGCTTCTGACGCAGCTTCACATCGTTTGATAAAATTATCCAAAAAGTCCAAAACTCAGGAAAGAAAGGCTGACCTGGAGCGGTTTACCGAGTGCACGGGACAAATGAGCTCCTGCAGTTTCTCATACATTTAAATGAGCTTCAGCCGGACCCCTGTGTGCAGCAGCGCCCCCTGGTGTGTGGAGACCACCGCCTGCAGCATGTTTACAGGCTGCTCATTAACTCGCTCTCAGGCCCGTGTTGGAGAACTGCTGAGCAAACTGCTGTTAAAATATGGCATAAATGTGCATGTGTTAGCTGCTCGCTGCACTCCTCATCCTCCTGCTGTTCTTTTCGGTTTCCAGAAACAAACTCCCAGAAAACATCTGCCCGACCTGCCGAGCGCACGAGGCAGACATGGTGAGGGAGTCTGAGTCTAATGATGCGTTTGAGGGAGCATTTATCTGATTTTTCCTTTGTGTCACAAGCGCCGTGTCAGCGTCTCTGTTACAGCGACGTGTGTTTGAGGGTCTGATGTGCTGCTTTGTTTCCACGTCAAAAACAAAATGAGCCATAAAAAAGGAAAAAGCAGCGTGACTCAGTCACGCCGTCTGACCCCAGAGTCTCGTCTAGCAGCGGCTGACACGCTGGCGGCTGTAAATCAGGGGGGTGACGCGTCACGTGGTCGGACACGGCGTGCATCGAGCTGTCAGTGAGATCTGTGACCCAGAAAATCTGAACAACAACAAACTCCAGAGAGCTGAAGCGTCTCCCCGTGTGTCCTACACCGCGGTGCTGCTGTCAGACTGACGGACTGAAGCAGACCGAAAATCAGACGGATTCTCAGGCAGCTTCTGTTAAAGCCACCACCACCCCAACACCACCACCACCACCACCCCAACACCAGAGCCGGCGGAAAACTGAAATCAGCAGAACTTTTATCTGTTTTTTAAGGTTCATTTCACATTTTAAAATGAGTCAGGTTTAAACACGGTCACGTTCAGATGTGGTCATGTGAACAGCTTCTTCCTGTCTCACAGGAAGCTGGGTGGACGTGTCGAAACAGTCGATGTGTGAACAGAAACCTGAGCTGTGTGGCACTTTAATAAAACACTGTGTGTGTGTGTGTGTGTGTGTGTGTGTGTGTGTGTGTGTGTGTGTGTGTGTGTGAGACACCCCAACACAAACTCTGAGCCGCCATTTTCTGCCCCATAAAGTCGACTACGTCCCGTCAGGGATTCGTATAAATGAAGCTGGAACATCGAGGATCCATCCAGATACGATTATTGTTGAATCTCCACATTTTTCTGACGCTGCTCTAACGCTCCTCTCCAACGAGCGGCTGCACGGATATCTCTAATTCACTTTTCTCTCCAGCTGTGAGGAGGTGCTGCAGGAGGAGTCTCTCCTCTCACCGTTACAGTAAATCAGGCCTCCAGCATCTCCTCATTTCCTGTTTTGCTTCTCGGTTTCTTATTTGAAGCACGAACTTCTGAATCCTTTCTGTTTACATTCATTATTCATCGTTTCAACAATGGAGAAGCAGACTTCTTGAAATAGACGGCAGCGGCACAGCTGTCCCTCTGCAGCTCGCAGAGACTCCGAGCGCCTGTCAGTCAAATACCCTGAGAGTCGCCATCACGGCTGTCCTACTTTGAGCTTCCAGGCTCAAAGCTTCCTCCATCCGTCACAGTGCGCAGACGCAGCACCGAGACTTCAAGTGATTTCACTGACTGATGCTGGACGCCGCAGAGAGCGCGTCCACATCCAGGCCCACGGGAGAAAAAGTCACTTTGCTGGACGCTCTGTGCAGGCACGCTCATGTTCGGCGACCCCTAGTGGCCAAAAATATGAACCCAAAACGTACAACAGATCCCAGAGAGCCGAGCTCCGAGCTCCTGGCTCAGGTGCGTTTACCTTCGTTATCTGCCAAAAGAGTCACATGATGTGTGTGAAACCATGAACATACTGCTACAGTATGGGGCAGTCGGGGGTTAGAGTGACGCAGCAGTGGAGAGCAGTGGTTCCCAAACTTTTTTTGCTAGCCCCCCCTTTGTCTTACCTCCAGCAGGATCTAACCTCAGCTGAATTATCAATCACTCCTGTCTGTCCTGGAGTCTTTTCAACTTTCACTCTGACGTCTCACATCCTTCTACGTCTGCCTCTAACCTCCATCACCCCCACACACCCCCGCTCTGCTGACTCACAGCCCGCCTCACAGACCTGCAGAGGTCACGACCCTAATCCCAATTATTGCAATGAATGCGTCTGTGGCATCATCTGCCAAGGACGTCTGAGCAGTATGGGTGACGGACTGCGAGCACGGAGTGAAGGCGGCTCTTACGGGGAGCAGGAGATGATTAAGTGCGCTTCTTTAGATAAAGGACTTGTCTCCTTATGACTCCGTTTCCTGTACCGATGATTGTCGGGCTGTGAGCGATGGAGCGGTGGAGACAACGCCATCAGCAGAGAGATGAATGAAATCTGACTCCACTGCTGCTGCATATCTTAGGGTTAGCATGCATGCGTCAGGTTGCCTCGGGCCTCAGGGTCGCGGTCTGATGCTGTAGCGTGAATCAGCAGCCCCTCACTGGCTGCACAGGAAACACCAGCTCGTCTGCAAACACGCAGCAGCTGTTCGCTCAGTCGGGAAACTAAAAACACGGGTGAGGGCTAAAAAAAGCTTTGCCTTCAAAGTAAAAGTTGCACCATTTGAAATGTATTGTTGAAGCATTGATGAACAGCTTTTACTTTGAAGGTGCCTGTATATGTGTTATCCCGTTTCTCCCCACTTTGCTCGCAGTTAGCGATGGTTAGCGATAGGTCGCCGTCTTCGGTGCACGTGGTCGATGCCATGCCCTCTCAGCCTCCAGGACCGCTGGAGTGCACGCTGCACCCGCCCACGTTGTGTTGCAGCTTCAGCCGCGTGTCTGTGCGCGCTCTTATTGAAAGAATTCCAGCAGCAGAAAAACGACCTGATCACACGCACGGATGATAAATGTGCTGCCAGCTTCCTGTCACAGCGCCTGTTGTGATGTCAGGTGGCGTTGTTATTCGGATTATTTTGTCGGCGTATGAATAAAATTCTGTTTTTGACCCGGTTCTTGTTTTTCAGTGATAATCTCTTAATTTGCTTATGCGATTAGAAACCTACACACCACCCTCCGCGGTTCTCGGGGCCTTTGTGATTCGTGCAAAGGTTACATGGTTGGAGCTATTTCTGGTGATCCGCAGCTCCGTTTCTATTCATCCCGGTGGAATTCCCTTTCCTGCCAGGAATGTTATTACCATATGTGAGGGTTTTGTTGTTGCTGCGGTCTTGGCGTATGTTCGGGCAGTGTTACACAACGTTGTGAGCTCTTTAAACTGGCAGGAAGTTCTGTAAGGAATCTTTAACGGGAACTTGCTTTGTCTACATTAGCTCCATCCTGAGCTGTCGAGTTATTCTGGTTGTTTTCCTCGACGCCAGCAGAATGAAGTGTTTCCTGAAGAACTCCCCTCTGACAGCACTTTAGATGGATTACATAAAGGCCTGATTAAAATGCAGCACAGATGAGCAGATAAACACTCACATACATTAGGAAACACGTCCTGTTTGCTCTGACTCTTCGTGCTCGAGTGCTCCAGGCTGTCGCCGCCTAATGAATCAACCTCTCTGTTTTGTTTTCCGACCTGCTGCCGGATGTCTTTCAGGGTTCGATGCCTACTTCACTTCGCGGACTCTGGAGAACAACAGGAGGAACGTGTGGTTTGCTGAGTACTGGGAGGAGAACTTCAACTGCAAACTGATGAGCTCCTCCAAGAAGGACGAGAGCAGCAGGAAGTGCACAGGTGAGTGCTGGCGCCGTTTGTTTACTGCAGGTGTGTGTGGATGCAGAATAAATGAAGCCACGCCCACCCGGGATGGAGCCGTGACAGGTGGAGAGCAGCGAGTCTCAATTACTCTGCAACACAAGCTCCGTTTGTTTGTTGGAGGCTCCATTTTCACTTCTTCTGTGCTTCACGCGCGTTTCTGTGCGACAGCAGGTCGGGACCCTCATCCGTCACCGGGCGGTCACAGACACTGGGTTTAGCTACCCGCTGACTTATTTCTAACGCCGTGTACGATTATTGTGAAAATGTCTCGGGAGGGTTCGGAGACTCGTCCGCTCATTTTACAAAGCTCCCACGTGGTTCATCCCACAAGTGTTCGATTTTAGAACAGAAAGCACGACTAATGAAGCAGCCGCAGATCTGAGAGTTACTCCTCGTTTTGTGTCCCAGCTTTGGGTGGAAGAACTGAAGCAGAGCGCTGGTTGATGGTGAGACAGTCGAGGTAAAGCTGGAGAATCAGTGTGTTATTTTCCACACATCTGATTGGTCAGTAGGTGGTTATTTTGTAGCTGGCAATCTCTGGAAGATTAGGTCATGTTTCATGCTTGTTTTGGAAGGTTAAAGCCGGCCTTCCCACGGCGTTCCCACGGCGTTCCCACGGCGTATGGGGCACCGGAATGCTGCTGAGTGTGGTTCTTTAACAGCCCGGTGTACTCGAGGCTCTGTGGTCAGACCTGTCGCCCTGTAAGCCTCCTGCTGTTGTTTCACTGATTGTGTTTTATTGAGCAGTGTGTTTGTGACACTCATGTTTGATTTATTTAATCGGCTTCTTTTAGTCTGTGATGATATTTAAGATCATATTTACACAGAAATATAGAAATTCTGTGAGCGCTCACAAACTTTTCGTCAGTTATTTGTTTGGGTCTTAAAGCCAAAATTAAAAAAGAGATGTGATGAACTTATCCAGGTAAACGTCTCGCCGAATCTGTGTTTGACACAGAAATGAAAACACAACAAACACATTGAGCTGTCACGATTACAGCAGCCACGCTGACCCACGCCGCTCCGTCATAACCAGCTCTGACACTTTCAGCTCCTCCTGCAGATCATTCAGGAAACGGCAGGTTTAAAAGCGCTTTCCTTCGTCCTGCGCGACTCTGAGAGCGCCGGTCCGTTTACACGTGTAAACACAGACGTCAGAGGGAACCGGAGCAGAGACCCGAGTCCGCAGCAGTAAAACAGCACAGCCTCTCATACCTGTCCACACACAGCACATCACTGTAGTCTGGGTGAGGTGGCGGCGTCAGTGATCGGCGTGGCGGTCTGTGGAGACGTCCGGTGGCGTACATGAAGGTAAAGGTGTGCAGAGATCAGGTGTTTCCTCACTTGGAGGGAGAGGCGGGACGATGCGGTAAATGAAAGCAGGAGTAAGACGAGCGGAGTGAAGAGACCCACTGGTATCAACTCTGCATGTCTCGGGAACAGCGTGGGCGTGTCTCGCTACGAGGCTGTGCCGTGATTGGACTCCTTAATCTGATGAACTCTGTCGCCGCTCATCGACTCGTAGCTTTTCCCTGGGGAAGCTTCACTGCGTCTGCAATGCTAACCAGCACCTCAGGAGCCGCTCTGGACCACGATCGATAACGCCTCGCCGACAGTGACCCGGTATGATGGTGCGAACAGGCCCTGAACGCTAATGAACCCGTTCTATTAGGCGTATTGATCGCAGCCTCGGGAGAACACATTATCTTGTCTGACTTACTTTTCTTTCCCTCTCCGCCTCGTTGCCTTCCTGTTACCTTTCATTTCCTGCTCCGCTCGGCTGATATTTAAAGAAAAACACAAGCACTCACACAAACGAATGTTCACTTAATCTGCTGCTCGCCGCCACGCTGACTCACACACACGCTCAGATCAGCTCCAGAACCGACCCTCCGCTCAGGGGCGGATCTAGAGAAATTTTCTCAGAGTGGCAAAGAAATCAAATGGGGTGGCAAAATCAAAGCCTTTTTTTTCAAACACATATGCAGGTGGTTACATATGGTTAAAATGATTCAAATGCAGTAAGTATGCACGTTTTTCATATAAATATAGTCTATAACTTAATTATTGTCTGTAGCCCACATAATTAAACACTTTAGCTACATAAAACATGTGAGTTTTGATCTTATGTACTGTACAGCCTGTATAATAAATAAATATGTAGCCCAATAAGTATAAAATCCAGAAAGCTACACAGCATGGGGCGGTTCATTTACAAACACGTCTAACTTAAGTTTCACTGTTTTTTGTTAGAAAACAATCACATTGTTACAGCTTAAATTATACAAAATGTCAGAAATCTGCACTGTTATGAACAAAAATTTAAACCTAATTTTTCATGATTTGTTGGATTAACCCTCTGAGGTCTGAAATACAAGCGGCCATTTTTGACTCCTTTTGAGTTTACGTTTGTATTTCACCCTCAAATTGTTTCATCTTATTTTTTCCCCCTTGCCTTGTTTGGTATCTTTTCAGCTCAACTGAATTTAGTTGTTTTTTCCACTGACATACTGCATTAGTGTTACTGATCTGAAATCACACAAAGAACTTTTTACTCTAAAAAAAACCCCACAGACATGTTGAGTAAATTTTTACAACTTGAAATGCAAATATAAATTGTGCATTTTGTAAACATATACAACTATTTATCTATAAATGCAGCCAATACACCTGCATTTCTTTCATTTTGTACAACCATTTAAAAATATTACTAAAACTAAAGTCAGAGAACAATCAGGTTTCAAAATAAGATGCCCCACAAATGATGTGTGCCAGTAAAAAAAAGTTTGTCCACCAAAAGACAGAGGAGAGCAGGGGTCCGTTCTTCGTACCTCGCTAAGTAAGTTAGCCGGATTTGATTGTTGACGATTTCGCGTGATCTTGGATCGTTCGGTTCTCCGAAGCTCATCTGGGACTTGCTGTCATAGCAACAGATCCGTAAGCGTAAACCTGCTCGGGAGCAGGTTTACTTTATGTAAACAGGATTAGATCGCGGCTACTCAGGTATGTCCGCTGCAGTTATACGAAAGGAACAGCGACATTTCTCCACTGTTTTTCCATAAATAAATATTATCAATGTAACTAAAGATAATGCAGGATTTGATTCTTTTATTGATTTCATACAGATACATACAGGTCATTTCCGAAAAAAGGGAAATGTACTAGTAATCATGTCATGTAGTAGATTATGTCAGATGTAATTCATATTTTAGGGTAGTAATAGTAAATTACTACGTGCAATCAAGATGAGAGACCACGGCTATAAAAGCGAAGGTGGATTTGGGAAGTCTGTCGCAGCCATGTCCTGTCCGTTTGTACACGAGCAAGGAAGGTGCAAGATTGATAAGGAGAGTTTACAGAATTCAGCGGATATTGTGGGATAGACGGGATATATATATATATATATATCTCAACTTACTGTGCATGCTTCAGTCACCCCTTGCATGGGAACAGGTAGAAGTGATGGAGTGTTATGTAAAACTACACAAAAAAACCCACAATGTCAATAAATGTCACAGTACAAAAAGCATTTTAATTAAGGCAACAACCAAATATTTTACATTGTACAAATAGCACCAGTTATGAAGGTGCTGCTACTGCACCCCGGCTGCTGGTCTAAGGAAGAGCTGCCCCCAGGGATGCCCTCAACAATGGGTCTGGTGGCATTCAACCCTAGGGCCAGCTCCTCTGCCGGGGTGTGACGAGGGGGTGCAGGACCACCACCTGTCTTTATTTGCTCTGCCCTTTTCTTGGTTGCTGTTATAAACAAACAAACAGATTATTTCAGGGTCTCTTTTCAAGAGACTAAAAGCAATATAAGTGATAAATATTACCATTCTGTAGAATATTCTTATATTTCACTTTTACTTGTCCCCATGTTCTAGTGGGTCCTGTTGTGGCTCTAATGTGAAAGAGGATATAATGTAATATAATATAATAAATTACTTACGAGTTTAATTTGTCAGCAACTTTCTGCCAGCCCTCTCTCCTTGCTTTTGCAGCCTTTGCAGTGTTCCCTTGCGTTTTAATTAAACTCTGAAACTCCTGATATCCCTCGATCAAGAGTTCTTGCTCTGCTGCCGAAAAATACTGAGCGCGCTCCTTCAACGTCTTCGCCGACCAATCACAGGGTTGCCGATCAATGTTTCTACTATCGATGCGTAGCCCCTTTTAAGCCACCCAGTGATCTCACATTACTTCATCCAGCTATACTAATCGTCAACAACAGGTGTGTTCGGAGAACCGGATTAGCGAGCTCAAAGTTAGCGCGATGATTTGATCTTGGATGTAGTAAGCGAGGTACGAAGAACGGACCCCTGCACAGGGATAAACCTGCAGGCCTGACAACAGGAGGTGTATCACTCCGCTGGTTTTCTATGTAGTGACAGTGTTTACAAATGTGCCTTAGTGACATTCATTAGTGCCCTCACTGACACACAAAACAAAACAACGACTACACAAACGAACTACACAAGACAACACAACACACTAACTATACACTCCACACTAAACGTCACAAATCTCCCACATCTAAAAACTCTCTCGCTCTCACTCGCTCGCTCTGTCTCGCTGCCGTTACCGTCACTCCCAAAACTCTCCCCTCTTCCTAAACAACCAAATCCCACATGTTGACTTTTTTTTAAATTGGTCGACATGGTGCATTTTTCCACCGATAGGAAAGAGGTGGCTTTCTTTCCTTTCTTTACTGTTTTCGCGCTTTCCTTAGAAAACGCTTAAAACACACACACCCACACACACACATACACACACACAAAAACGTGACGACAGTATTTAGAAAAAAAGCATGACTTATATATATTATCATAACCCTGGATTTACTGGCCTGTAATTAAAATGTAAAAACTTTGAAGTCAGAACTTTCGATGTGGGCTGAAACAGAGACTCAGCGTGGCTGCAGCTTGTTGCTGTGTCAGCTTACATCAGTCATGTGATTTGGAGGTGCAGCGTGTCCGTGGACCACAGAGGGTTAATAACACTCACCTTCCTTCCATTTCCAGAGTGTAACATCCAACCACCAGTGTAAAATCCGTAATTCCCATGGTGTTGTTCAAAATGTGCTCTGGCACAATCATGAGCATCGCTTGCTGAAAACAAGAAAAAAGCCGGTCCTGCTATGGGCTGAACCATTTGTTAATGGTGGAGGGGGAAACACTATGCAATATATTCAGTTTTAGCATTTATATTCACTGTTGACTGTAACTACGCTCAAACTGTTAATGCTATCTTATTTTAATAAACAACACTGTCATATGCAAAACTGGGAAGGCACTTGGGGTGGCAAGTGCCATGCCACCCTTCTAGATCCGCCCCTGCCTCCGCTTACAGACAGGGACCGCCCCCCAGCCGAGACCGTCCGCTCCCGTCACATGACTCAGACAGGAACACTACACCAACACGGGGTGTCACTTCCTGTATGTGGCCACATCAGAGGAGAGGACGAGCTGCTGGTGTGTGTGTGTGTGTGTGTGTGTGTGTGTGTGGCGTGTCCAGCGGGTGGCCTGGGGGGCACAGGCCACCCCCCCAACCAGACTGGCCACCCCAGGTGCCACCCCGAAGCCAAAACAATAAAATCCAATGAAATATCAAATGTACGATTATGTTTTCACACTGAAGCTCAGATATCCGAGTGTAAGTGAATGCAGCATCGGCTTCTGCGCTATGAGCATCATGTTAGCAAAGGTAGGAGAGCCAAGCACGACAGACAGCACCACAGAAAACAGTTTTTCGGCGAAAGATTAACAGTTTAACATAGCTGGACTGGCCATCGAGCATGGCGGAGCTTCCACGGCGGCTAGCAGGTGGATGAGGGAAGGGTAGGCAGGAGGAGGAGAGACCAGAGGCGGCCGCCAGTCCGAGTGTCAGGTGAACTGAACTTCAGGTAAGAAGTTATGACCTGCAGTCTATCTGGGTCAGATATAAACCAAGTTTAGGTGGAGTTTATTTTCGTTGTGCTGACTTTTTACAGTCAGTTACAATAACTCGTACTGCGTACTAGCTAGCATGATGGAGTTTCTATACAGCTGGGTGGGTGCTGTGATGTTACTGATGGTGAACTTTATTTTATTCATAAGGTTAGTTAGTAGAGTTGCCAACGGCTCCTTAAAAATGGAATGGTCCCTCATTCAGAGAAAATATTACAGGTTTCGTATTGAGCTGAGAAGAGACGCAGTTTGTCCCGTACTTCAGCTAGAATGAAAAAGACACAAAGCTGGAGTTACTGTCTTTATGCTGTCAGCTGCCTCTTCTTCTCCCCCTCCCTCTCCCGTTGCTACTTCAATCATGAAACTGATCAATGATCAGCTGATCAGCTTTTCTCTCTTGTTTGTTTATCGCCCACTTTGCGCCAGAAAGAGGAAACCAGCGGATGTCGCGTTAAACAACAGCAGCACGTTTAAGCTTGATCAGCTGTTGTTAGAATTTATTTTATATTAATTGCTAGTATCAGCTGATGTTTGCTGGAGCCACAGCTGTAAAGCTGCTGGTCATGATGTCGGTTTGGATATGTGGTGAGAGGGAAACATGCAGATGAAACCAGGAGATGTCCTTACTGGATCATCAGAGCTGAACAGGTGATGGAGAAACAGGTTTACCTTTTAGGTGACATGAATGAGTTGAAGGGAAGTTATGAACTGTTTCTGAGAGACAAATAACACCAGGATCCTTTGTTTATGTAGCTGACAGCTGGTAACTGTGCAGGGGCGGGTCTAGCAAAGTGATGCCAGGGGGCCAGGTAGGGCATTAACAGGGAAAGGGGGGCACAAGGAAATACTTTTCTTACTTATTCTCATTTAAAATATCTAGCTTTTATTAAATAATTATCTGAATCTTGCGAATAAAGTTTTTATCTGACGTAAAATTGATAGAAATCATACATATACCAACAAGACAGAGTACATCACTGTCACAACAGCGTTTGTTTTCATTCAAAGGCTTTATGGCTTTAATACCTGGTGGGCCGATCTCTGGTCAAAATGCCCAATTTTTTGTACCAGTCCAGCCCTGCAGGTTAATACTGGCAGTGTCACCATGCCAGCTGACTGTATGTCAGTTTGGCCGGCGGTCATAGGTTCTATCCAATAATATGATGCGAGACTGGAGTAAAATACATCCACTTTATTAAAGAAGGAGCATGACAACACCACAAACACTCACCTCAACTAAACAAAATGGCTTCCTTTTATACTCTACCTTTTCAGGTGAGCATTCGGGAATAGCCCAAGTGTGGGGGTTAAACTAATCAAAATGAAAACATAACCCTCCACACACACAAACATACAATAACATTTAAGCACATCACAAACATATACATATTTCCAACACTTACTATAAACAAACCAATTATATAAGCTACTCCCATTACTATATAAATTAAAACCCACTTTAACCATACTCCCTAACCTGGCACACTGGTTTGCTCCAAGAGCTCTTAAACAGGTGATTGAGCCACTTCCAATCTTTTGCTCCACATCCTGCACGAAGCGACCAGGACAGGTGAGTACCTTTATAAGTTCTCATTTCACACACCTTTAGGTTATTGACAAATGATTAACTGCAAGCAGCTCTAACTTTGGCTCTTCTTTGACACAGGTAGGATGGCCAGTCCCACTGTCTCTTCACCGTTACAAGCTGTCAACTTAATTGTATGTCAAAACCTAATAAAAGAATTCATAAGAACTAATGAGTTTTTCTTTATTATACTAATTTAAATTCCCAATCCATCGATTAAATACTAACAATGCAAACAAGGTAATGGAACCTCTGGTCTCCATTACACTGTATTTCATCATCAGCCAGTGTTGTTCTTCAATATTACCAAAGTTTACCATAAGGCAGCATAGAAAGTATTTACTTGCTTTCAGGTTTTATTCAAATGTTAGTCTTTTCATTTGTTTCCCCACTTTTTTCCTGTTTCAAAATCAAACACCAGTTTGTGAGATTATCTTCTTTTTTTAATTAATAGGCAGATAAAGTTTTGCATTGGCTAATTTGGCAATTGTATGTAAAAATGTTTGTATTTTAATATTCAAAAATGTTTTTGCCCAAAACATATGTGCCCTATATGTCAGTAAAAATACTATGCAAATATTGCTGTCCTTGAATGCTGAGTAAACACTGACAAAGCACTGATTGTATCTCTTGTACTTCATCAACGCAGTATCTAAAAACTTTGCACCGTAGTGGTTAAAACCTCATTCTAATAAGAGTCAAAAGCAAATTCAGTTATTAGGTTTACAGGGTTATTGAATGATGGTTAACGGTTGGTAGATTTTCTTTTTTAACATTATCTGCCAATTACATCTGCCAAGCTTCTCCAAATCTGTGCCCCTACCTGGCCCCCCCAACAAAAATTTTCTAGACACGCCACTGGTGTGTGTGTGTGTGAGTCTGTGTGTGTGTCTGCCCTCAGTGTTTGTATTTAAACTGAATGCATGCGTTTGATTGGTTGCGCTGACTCCTCGTCTTGTTGTCAGCAGCCTGTTTCAATCAGATTCATGTTCTCCTCCAGAGCAGCTTTGCATGATTCACAGCTGGAAATAATCCTTCTTTATGTGACACTGACCCCCGATGCAGCTCCTCACTTCTTCCTCGGTCTGAAACGAGCCGTTTTAGCTCCACCCCCTTTACTGATTGGCTGCTCCTCCAAACACCAGGTATTGAGAGCATGTGGGCGGGGCTTCTGTCAGGCAGCAGCTCAGACCGTTTAGAATTAACCGAGAGTTTTGAAGCGTCGATGTGAGCGTGTTCGGTCGATGCCGTGGTGAATTGACCCTATGTACATATTTGGACGAGAGGGCGGGGCAATAAGTTATCAGCTGATGCTTGGATATCCATCCATCAGCATCCACAGACTGTGCGAGAGCATCACACAGGAGCTGATTAGCGCTCATGCCGGTTGTCCTGCTGCCACACGCAGCAGCAGGTTTCCTCATTTTACAGTCAGACGTTAGTCACGCTGATGGCGCTTATGGCCTCGATGTTGGTGGAGAGGAAATGAGTCATGCTCGTCCATGAGAGGATACTTTGTGCCGTTTAATTTGTTCATCGTCAAATTTACAGATCGGGATTCCAGGAATCCAGGACAAACATGGCTGTGCTCCAGGTTATAGTCTGCACCCATCAGATCCATGGAGACCTGAATCTGTTGTAAATGAAGTTTTCCATCATTTCCTCATCAGCTTTAATTATTTGATCTCAGAGCACCAATAATTTTGGTCTGAGTCGAACTTCTGATCATTTTGACTTTTTACCTTCATGTTGTAATATTAAACATTACACTTAAACTTTTATTTATCTCATTGTTTCTTTACTCTCATTTAAAATTTGTTTATCTTTTTTTCATTTTTTATTGTCCATAATTTTTTCAGTATTACAAAATGAAGTTTTAATAATTCGCATTGCTAATTAATCATATTGACTCTTTTCTCTTTTTAACTTGCATACAGTCGTTTTATGTTCCACATTAAATAAATCAAAACTTTATTACAGCACATTTATCAGCGCCTGAAACAGGAAAAATAAAATATTAAAAAAGACAGAGAGAAAAACATTAAAGTCTGAAGTTAATGTGTAAAAAAAACTGAGTCCTCTATTTTTTCCTCTTTCATAAAAATGAACTTTTTACCAAAAACTGAATCATTTTTTTTTTCTTATGACTTTCCAGCATTGCAGAAATATAAGAATTATTGAGGCTTTTTTTTTCAAAAGGAAATTTAATCTTGGAAAGGTTTTTCCTCATTTATTTATTTATTTAAAAACAGGATATTTTCACCCATAATTTTAAACTGTGTGTTGCTTTATTATGTTATAAATATTGCAGTGAGATACAGAAGCAAAGGGCAGCTGAGCCGAGCTGCAGAAGCGCTCGGTAACTGTGAAATCTCTCCTTTAAAACAGTTCGTTTGATGACACATTTGGCTGTTTTCTTCTTTCACTGATGTCTACTTAAAACCAAGATGATGCACAGCAGGACGCTTCCTCCAGGGAACCAGTTTTTTTTTTTCAGTGCCTCCAAACATGGTGTTACTACCACAACTAGGGCAATTATTTGTGTTATTAACCCACTTACTCAAACTGCAGAGGAGGCGAATTACAGAGCGTGAAAATGAATGTGACATCTGCTTCAAATTATTTCATCCTGAGGTCACAGAGCTCCTTTGGATGAGGAGGATTCTTCTCTTTTAGAAATGACTACAGTCCGACTTTAGATCAGAACTCGGCTGTGCTGCTTTTAGTTCAGGCAGTGAGAAACGACACAGACTATGAACTTTCCCACTTTCATTACAGACAGTGAACTAACCACAGACAGTGGACTCTCCCGCTCTTAAACCCTTTAAGACCTACCATAGAACCAAGTCCACCAGAGCTTATCTTTACATTTTACATGCTGTGGAGCCATTTTTGGGAGCATTTTAAGTTGCTATACATCAATACAACCATTATAGCCCAAATTTTAATAATATGTATGCATTAAGTGCATAGTAATTACATAAATTGCAAAAAAGTGCAATAAACTACAAAAAAATTGAAAATCGTTTTTGTTTTTTTTTTAACATATATTTCTAGTTAGAGAAATTTAAGAGGCTTATCCCTCAAAACTGTAAATACAAAAAAGTTGCACAAAATAGTTTCCAACCACAGGAAATTTATTTTAAGTGTCTTCATAGTTCTATTTTTGAAATACACCAATTTTTATATACTGCAGGAAAACCGAAAATAAATATTATAATGCAAATTTGCAAAAAAAAACAGCATATGCATCAAAATAAACTATTTCCAGCAGTGCAATTTGAGTCCAAAGCATCCCAGAAACGACACACAAAGTCATAAAGTAAAACATAACTTTTAAAAACACAAGTATAGGCTCATCTACCCTGATGGTAAAAAACTACATTTCCGCAAAATGACGTCACTTCCGGTTTCGGGCAGGTCACGGCGGACATGCGATAGTTCGCGCTGATGGACGTAGGAAGTGTTACGAACAGCTGATCGGATCGGCAAAGCGTGTTTCTGGAATATTGTGTTTTTGTTGCTGCAAGCGCTTTTTATGCAGTTTTTGCAAAGCTGTGGAAGGAAACTGTGAGCTAGGACAAACTGATGGCATAAGTTGTAAGTACAACTCCTCCGGTTTCATATGCAAAAAAATTTATTGCGCTAGCTTACGTAGTTGCAGTGCTACCGGGATTTAAAAATAGTTACGCAAAACAGAGCGTGCCCGCTCCGACCGGCTTTAAAGGGTTAATACAGACATGAACTAAACACGGACACTGGACTTTCCCACGGCTGTTACAGACAGTGAAGTAACTTTCCCACTGGACTTTCCCACTTTTACTAGACACAGTGAACACACCACTGACTGGACTTTCCGACTCCTGTTACCAACATTAAACTAACCGCAAACTGAATTTTCCCACTTTTACTACAGACATTGAACTAAGCACAGACACTGGACTTTCCCCTGTTACAGATGTTTGGTTTTGTCAGGCATCTGTTCAGGGTGCAGGTGCATCATGGGTACTGTAGGCTCCTCTCTGGCTCTGATTTTCTTCTTTGAATGGTTTTTGGGGTGAAATGTGGAGCCTGTTGTGTGTTTTGGATGGCTGATGGCTGAATGGCGCTCTCTCTTTAACGGCCTCCGTGTTGTGATGTATTCAGGGACTCCTGCGGCACTAACAGGTGGTTAAAGGCTAACGGCCCGCGGTGAGGACAGCTGCAGGATAACATTGTGCCGGCGGTGCCTCTGAAGGCTGCCGTGCAGATAAGATTGTGCCAGCAGCTCCGGGGTGTGAGGTGGTACAGAGAGGCGAGAGGGACTCCTGTTTATGAGATAACATTGAGCTCGGGTCCCTTTGCCTCTGGCAAAAAAATATGGAGGGTTGGAGAGGCGGGGCCTCAGGAGGGTGTAAGAGCAGAGATAGGACGACGCTGTCAGTCTCTGCCTGTGACCACATTAGCTGGAAGCCGTGCTATTCGCTGCCGTACATCTGCTTTCCGGCCGTCCTGGGCCTCACCACCTCTTCCTTAACAGGACAAAGACAGAAATACAAGCACCACTGCCCTCGAGTTCCTCGCTAGTCAGCTGACAGAGCCGAGCGCTCCAAGTCACTCTGGACTGAGACCAAAGATTTGAGCTCCTCAAACAGACGAGCTCAGGACGGAGAGGCCTCAAAGACAAAGACAAGCGTCCTTTAACCCCGGAGCCAAATGAAGAAGAGGCAGACGTGTCAGTGCCAACCAACCAGCGCCCTCAGAGTCAGGAGAGTCATCAGTGTATACGCTGTACTCACACTTTACAGTATGATGTAGGATTTAATGATAAAGACAGACACGCTGTGTGTGAGGCAGACCTGCTGAGTGGGCGTGGCCTGTGTGAATAACAGATAACTATTGAAATGACATCAGGTTACCAGCAGGATGGCATCTGTGTTCAGAGTTTATAATTCATCAGTTTATCAAAGATCTCCAACAGCACTGAAACCATGACAGAGCCTCCTCCGTGCCTCACAGACGGCTGCAGACGCTCACTGTCGGACCTGCTCGTGCATACTGACCATGACGTGGATGCATCGCTCCATCGGATCCCTTCCTTTCCTCCAGCTGTCCTTCACTGACTGTTTCTGATGATGATCAGCTGAAGGTCCAGATCAATCACCTCAGAGGATTCAGACCTGTGTGCCGAGGAGAGCGTACGTGTTTTAGGAGGGAGGAGTTAAAGATGCAGCGTTGGTTAATGGCTGAGTGACATCACTGTGTACGCTGAGGCTCCGCCTTCTCCGCTGCCCCCGTAGAGCCAGCGGGTACAGCTGGAGTTTCACTTACAGCACTTAAGAGCGGCTTTGTTTGCTGTGTTGGAGGAAGTGGAGCTCATTGAAGGAGGCGGAGCTTGTATTTGAGGGAGTTTTTCCTTCGCTGGCTGATTAAATTCTGAGCTGCTGTTACTTTAAAGCTTCCTGCCTTTCATCACAGCAGAGGGAGAGACTGCAGTCACAGTGCTGCCTGTTGGAGACGTTATGAAAGAGCGTGATCGATAAAGATTATTAATACTGACTCAGCCGTGCTCACAGCGCAGCGCCTCACCCACCATCCTCACACAGTCCTGCAGTTAACCCACAGTGGATGTATGTTTGCCTTTCAGTGCCATCACACACACACGTCCGAGTTTGTCTTTGCTAAACTCACCTCTGCTCACTCTGTGAAAGAGCTGCAGGTGAAGGTCACAGTGTGTGTTTGTGTGTGTGTGTGTTTGTGTGTGTGTTCAACTGCTCATCAATATGTTCTGTAACCGGTCACCTTCAGCAAAAAACCCAGTGAGCATCAGTAGCTTCCTGTGTGACCTCTGTGTGACCTCTGTCTCCTTCAGGTCAGGAGCGCATCGGCATTGACTCCAAGTACGAGCAGGAGGGGAAGGTGCAGTTTGTGATCGACGCCGTGTACGCCATGGCCCACGCTCTCCACAACATGCAGCGTGACATGTGTCCCGAGAACTCCGGCATCTGCCCCGAGATGGAGATCGCCGGGGGCAAGAAACTGCTCAAGTACATCCGCAGCGTCAGCTTCAACGGTGAGTGGACCGATGGCCGCGTCCTTCTGCGGCCCATAAAGCTGCTCGCACCCTGAGCTCGAGGCCAGAAACGCTGCTGGTAATAAACGGCTCGTAAACTTCTGTTTTTATCCTTATCGTAAAATCACGTCTCACAGCGACTTGAACCTGAACACGCATTAATGCTGACCGTGCACGTGGGCGGGCGCGAGCAGTCAGAGGTCATAAACACACAGGCTCAACCCGGACTGCTCATCCAAAAAACAGGACACACATGTGTACTCAGTATTAGCTTCCAAAGGTCAGAGTTCAAAGAGCGTACAGACACGTTTGGATCTGTTGCTGCAGATGGAAAAGACATTCTGGATGATTCTCGTCACTGTCCATGCAGGCATGAACGTAAATGGTAAATGGCCTGTATTTGTATAGTGCTTTTCTAGTCCCTAAGGACCCCAGAGCGCTTTACACAACCAGTCATCCACCCATTCACGCACACATTCACACGCTGGTGATGGCAGCTACATTGTAGCCACAGCCACCCTGGGGCGCACTGACAGAGGCGAGGCTGCCGGACACTGGCGCCACCGGGCCCTCTGACCACCACCAGTAGGCAACGGGTGAAGTGTCTTGCCCAAGGACACAACGACCGAGACTGTCCAAGCCGGGGCTCGAACCGGCAACCTTCCGATTACAAGGCGAACTCCCAACTCTTGAGCCACGATCGCCAACGTTTACCCAGAATGCACTTTGTTCAGTTTCCTGGAGTGAATGATCAGAAACAGATCCAACGTCAGGTGCGACCTAAATGTACATGTGCTGCACTGATGATGTCATCAGGGCTGCTGTTAAATCAGAGGGTCATCACATCAGCGTGTGAGAGCAGAGATGTCACTTTATGATGCGTCCGTAATGCCACGCACATGCTCAGTTACAGCAGACAAGTGGACGAACTTCCTGCGTGTTCATGTTGTTTTTCATGTTTTTCTGATCCTTCAGTAACTTATAAACATGTTTTTACAGAGTTTTTATTAGGATCAAAAACTGAAACATAAAAACATCATCTGCAGTTTTCCTCAGACTGAGCTGACGGTGCAGATCAGAGAACTGATAACAAGCTGCTGATCGAACGTTTTCACTTACAGGATCAGCTGTGTGTGTGTGTGTGTGTGTGTGTCTGTGTGTGTGTGCGCTGTCCATGGTCCTGAATTTCAGGCTTTGAATCTCTAAAAACAAATGAAAGAGTTTGACGTGTATTTCTGAGCTGATCACACATGTTCGCCACCCTGCAGGTTCTTTCTCAGGATGCATTCATGCCACCAAACACACACAGAGTGAACATGCACTCGTGCTCTTATGGTCTACATCAGTAATGCTGCAGCTTATATTAGGCATCATTAATGGAAATGAATGGCTGAATATCCAGCAGTTGAAAAAACAGTTAGTGATGGTGTGAGTGGACTCTTTACGCCTCAGCATGAACACTGCGGTCGCCTCAGCCACTCCAAACAGAGTAAGCACCAACCTGCAGTTCCTCTGACATCCAGCAGGGGCAGCAGTGAGTCAGTCCCCATGGACTCCCATGTTAAAATAACCATAACAGCCTGATAGACAACTTGCTTGGTCTCTGCAGATAATTTAAAGTCTGCATTATTAGGGGCGTGGCCTCTGTGACTGACAGGTGGATGAGGACACAGGCGGCTGTAGCTGCTAGCTAGCTGCTAGCTGTCTGCTGGGCTTCACCTAGCCTAGGTGGAGCCTTTTAGAGCATGTTTAATGACATCATCTTCACAGAAGACACAGACGTGTGTTCAGACACAAACACGCAACATTTGCCTTCAAAGTAAAAGTCGTGCCTAATAGCTGCAACCAACACATGTCAGCTTTTATTTTGAAGGTGAATGTTCTGCGTTACCTCACTCTTCCAGCTTCCTCCAGTTAGTGAGTGTTTCCATGGCAACTACAGGCAGCCACAGCAATCTGGTAGCCACCGAAGCGATCACAAGGTCACAAAGGTTTTGATGCAGCACCTGCTGACAGTCTGCAGCCGCTCTGGGAGCACGTGTTTCCCACAGGGACCCGAGTTTTGGAGCTTTGCGGTTTATTGGCTGCCGCGAGTTACTCAGGTTTTCTTTTTTTCGTTGGACTCACGCGTTTTTCCTCCATCTGTTCCATCTGCGTTTGTTTAACTGTGACTGTGACTGTGTGGCTCCCCACGCCGTTTCGGCGATGGACGCCCTGATTATCAACACACGACACCTTCTGTGTGGGCCAGCCCAGAATCACACACTGGTACTACTGGTAATACTGGGTATACTGGTAATTTACTGTCCTGTAATCGTCTCCCAGCATCTCCGAGGTCATGGCGGCTCATTACTGACCAAACTAATTTAAGCTCTGTGGGCTGATTGGTTGTTTGTCTCTGTTTTCCTCCGCAGGAAGTGCCGGTACGTCGGTGACGTTCAACCGTAACGGCGATGCTCCCGGGCGCTACGACCTGTTCCAGTATCAGTGGAACAACGTGACCGGGCTGGGCTACCGCATGATTGGACAGTGGACAGAGACACTGCAGCTCCATGTGAGTGTAAATGATGCTGCTGAACTAAACAGACCAGCTGCTGGAAGTTGGTGTAAAGGACATGTGTTGACCTTTGACCTTTGAAAAACCTTTAAATGACAGGTGACCCCTCAGAGTTCGGCCAGGAGGTTTTTCATGGCTGATTCAGAATCAGAGAGAGCAACGTCGTTTACAGGCAGGTGTACATACAGAGCACTGCCCTCATTAACTACAGCTGATGTGCTGTAACCCCCCCCTCTTTTTTTTGCTGAGGACGGGATTTGTTGAATTTGCATCTAACGGCGTGGACCATTCCCGCCTCCCAGCTGGTTTCTGTCTGACTCAGCTGGGACTGGCGGCAGGATTAGCGGGCGCGTTTACACCAGATCTGGCCCTGAACACGGGCTAATTGGAGGCTCGGTCAGCGCTGATAGGCAGAGGAGATTATCTGATGCTGTGAGAGGTTTACAAATTTATTAGGCTGAGTCAGCCAGCCGCAGCTCGATGAAGCAGAGGGTACTGTGAAACAAAGAGAGAGAGCAGCGGCGTGGACTCTCTGCTCCACCCACGCAGCTCCGATGTTTGAGACTTCCTGCTTCAGGGTTGGTGTCTGTGTGCTGCCTCAGCCTTTGAACGTGTCTGGTGTTTTTGGTGATGATGGGTCTCCGTGGTTTTACCTGGAGTGTCTGCTCCTGCGAAAGTCTGGATCAGGAAGGAGAAACGTTAAGAAGAACAGAGCAAACACTAAATACTGCTGAGGTGGAGATTAAATAAGCGCTCGGTCAGGTGTAGTTACTGAGACCTGGATGGATGGAGGTTTGGGTGCCGAGATCTGAGATCTGAATCATGAGCCATGTCAGAGTTAGGCTGAGTAGCCACGATCGCCTCAGTCCGGTCTGTAGCCTCTCTCTCTTTATTCCACGTTATGGTGAGCCAAAGCTCCGGGCGCCGGAGACGCTCTGATATGTGACTCGCTCGTTGCACTTCTCGTGATCTGGGCAAGTAAACAGCCAGGGAGTCGCTCTTCTTCTTCTGCATTCAGGGCCACGACTCCGCTTCTTCACAACACTAAATTATTCAGCTCCACAGCCTGCGGTGTGCCAGATGTGGCAGAGCAGTAGCTGTTCTTCCTCCATGCTGCCCCGTCCTCGCGAGTCCTCGTTTTGTAACGCCGTGAAGGCGAGATATTACTGTTACGCTCGTCTCATTAAATTACTCAGAGTCAGCATTTTGGCCATGGATTTTTTTAGATTTGGTCCATCATCCATTTTCCACTTGTCCAGGTCAGCCTCAGCCTATGCCAGCTGCCATAGGGTGAGAGGCGGGGCACACCTGGACAGGTTGCCGGTCTGATGCCGGTCAGATTTGTACCAAGGTTGGCTAAAAGCTGCAAGAGTCGCCTTCAGGAGGAGGAGACTTCCAGCATAGACCCCGACTGTGATGTGAATATACAAAGGACAAAGAGGCCACGCCCCTAACAATGCACACGTTTCTGCTCATGTTGGTCATGTTTCTGTTCTGGATCTTTGAAGGTGAAAAGTTAAAAATGGAACAGGGCCAAAGATGAGTGAATAACCAAAAAGCTGACCCGTGACGGGAGGAGCTGGTCGGGTGGACGTTTGAGTGAAGGAAACCTCCGCAGTTAGCAGGACGGCAGCAGAAGCTCCGACACACATTTAAATATCAACTTGATGATCAGGAGCTCAGAGTCTGCCGCCCATCAGTGAGGAGGCGGGGGAGGAGGAGGAGGCCTGCAAGGGATTTGTCTCCCACAGATCAGGGTCACATCATTCTCCTAATGAGGCTCCGCAGACACCAGGACCTGTGCGCTCTGCTCGGAGACGTGAAAGACCGAGCTCAGAGTCACCGCCGATGAGCAAAGATGCCGCCGCCGCCGGCTCCAAGTCACCTTCTTCATGTGGAGACGTTTCCTCGGAGACGCCTTTCCTCCTCTTAGAAATCTGTTTGACTTTTCTGATCCGCAGACGCTGAAGGGTGAAGACGGAGCATGACGTGGTGGTGACGTGCTCCAGCAGTGACAGGCAGATGGAGCGTGCAGACACGAGGACACGTGCACTTATTCAAACTCTCAGATTTGTTTGCAGCTTTTAAAGCTGAGCTTAAAAACCAGAAAATCAAAAATGGATCAAAGAAACAAATAAAATGACAGCAGGTGTTTCTTCCAGACTAAAACTTCAGATGGTCTCTGGAAGGACCCACAGTGTTTCTGTCATCTGTGTGCAGTTACCATGGTAACCTTCAGGGCGCTCAGCAACATTAAAAGCCCCTCCCTGTGCTGTGGAGGGCCCCTGGTTGACCCCTGACCCCGCTGCAGTACCTGCATTGTCTGGAGGATCCAAGGTCACGCTGCCGGTGTCTCCACCCACTGCTACATGACATCACAGCGCTGAGCTGCAGCTGATCAGAGAGGCGGTTCCAACCTGGCTGTACTGTGAGGAGTGTCTGCAGCTCCTCCTGGACCTCGCTCCTCCTGGACCTCGCTCCTCCTGGACCTCGATCCTCCTGGACCTCGCTCCTCCTGGACCTCTCTCATCCTGGACCTCGCTCTTCTCACACTGAAGTGGTCACTGAGGAGGGTCTCGGTGAAACGCAGCACCACTTCCTGTTTAAACCCTCAGATGTGGCTGCAGGTGACCAAACTCCTTTAGTGTCTCACACACACAGCTGTGAGGAAGACCTCCTTCCCCTCCTCCTCCTCCTCCTCCTCCCCTTCGGTAGACATGTGTTGGTACCCTGAATGCACAAAGTATCGCTCAGCATGCAGAATCAATTTGGCCCTCTGAGGAGCCCGGGCTAATACACGAGCCGTTTACTGGCGGCTAGAAGAAATTACAAGTGATAAATTGAATTAATCTCAATTGAGGCTGGGAATGGGATGAAACGGGGTCTGTGGCCTGGAGAGGATTAACAGCAGATGTCAGGAGGGAGGAGGGGAGGCGGGAGGAGACGAACAAGGGGAGAAATATTGTCTGTGTCCTGTGGTGTCCTTCCTTTTAATGATTTTAAAAAGCTAATCTTTCCCTCTGTGGGGACTCTGAAACAGTGTCAGGAGGCTTCTACACCCGCATTAAACTGTCCACTCCAGCTGCAGCTGACAGAGCGCAGGTGAGCACACCTGTTAGCAGGAGGGAGGGGCCACCTGCATCCTGATGACGGCCTTTAAAAAGTCTCAAATATGAGGTCTACATCCAGCTTTTGTTGTCCTGCACAACCATGTCAACCAGCAGTCCAACCAGACACTCCCACACCTCCCTGCTCCAGCCAATCACACGTTGCCAGTCCAGTGGACTGACGTCTCCGCAGAGTCACCGGAGGCTTCCAGGTCAGAAGCTGAGTTTGCTGGGCCCCGCCCACGTCTGGTTTTGATGCTCGGCTCTGCCTTCATCAGAGCAGGTCGTCACGCCGTCACCTGTGAACGCCCCAGCCTCGAGCTGAGAGGCTCAGAGGTGCTGCTCTCACTGAGAGGGCCCATACTCCCGAAGTGCCCGCCGCAGGAAGTCGGGCACAATCCACGACCTGAAGCCAAGAAAGTGAGACTGGTGATTGACATATGAGCCAGCAGTAAACGCAATGGTATCGCCTTGGCAACCGGAGCCTGGAGTGTCCACGAACAAGCGAGCCTCAGCTGCAGAGCGTCAGCGTGGACGCTGCGATGTGGAAACGCAGTGTGAGACGATGAAGAACAGCCACCTGTAACCTGCATCTGTGCAGATCTGTGCAGTCAGGTGAAGCTCACTCTTACCGCCACCTTTACGAGGGCGGGGCTCACACACTCTGACTGGAAATAAAGGGGCCGTTTGATTGGTTTCAGCTTTCACGGTGTGTTTGACTCTGATCATGGACCTCGTCTCTCTCCTAAACTGGACACTGTGGTTAAACTGGTGTTGATCGAGGCTGGTCAACAGGTTTGGCGTCCCTGTGAGTCTGAGAGTCAGGTCGGGGTGAGCGATGGAGTGATGCGCTCAGCGCTGAGGACGTTTACAGACTCAGAGTTTTCCTCTCCGGCTCCTTTGGACAGAAACCGTCTTGTGAATATTTTGCAGTAATAAAAGCGGCACACATGTGACACGATGGCTGTTTCTAAACCATTTCAAAGATAAAGGACACAGAGTCTCTTCAGTTTGTGTCTCAAATGCAGCTAAAAGGAAGATAATTATTCAAATTCCCTGTTTTGTTTTTTTCCATCTGCAGCTTTTCTTTGAAGCAGGGTCAGACGTGTTTGTTCAGCACCTGCATCAAAGAACAAAGGACCTCAATCTCTCACCTGTGGAGGGAAAACGCCGCCCGCTCTCAGCTGATGTACACAGAGCTTTTATTCTGTGCTTTAGAATAATCCCGAGTCGCAGCGGGTCATCGCACACGGCAACGTTTTACACCGCAGTGATGTTGGAGCGCAGAGCGCTGCTGTGAAGTGCACCTCGCACGGTGCCCGTGGGATTCTGATAAAGGCTTAAGTGAGCTGAAGGTGCTTTCCTCGCGGCCTTAAATCAGGTTTAATCCTCGTGCTGTTCACACACGCCTGTTATCGCTTCTTTAAAGAAAACTTTTAAACTCGCTCTGCAGCTGCAGACAGTGCTGCAGATACGGCGGCGAGCAGCTTCATCGTCAACGTTGCTCCGAGCTGCTGCTGACTGATGGGAGTCGGCTCGTGTCGGAGAGACTCGGATTTTATTTTCGGTATTTCTTTGTTAATTAGTACCAGATGGAATCAGAGACCATGTTTCACTGGAAAATCCTGAATTCCTGTTTGTCAGCTGCCACTCCACCTTCATCATCATCATCCTCGTCGATCACCTGGCAGCAGCTCCCTGATAGGCTGCTTTACACAGACACATGCGACTGCTGACTCGTCAGAGTATTTCAGGTGTTGTCAGAGTGACGGACAGCGGCGCGCTGAAGCTGGACGTTTGCGTGATTACCGATGAACCTCGCTCGGCTTGTTTGCGACGGCTGTGACTTCTCTGAGCAGTTTTACATGATACGCTGAATCATAATCAGCTCTCTGGATCATTTTTCAGTTTTCCGGGTGAATAATTAACGGAGGCGGGACTGATTTCAGTCAGCAAACTGAGCGCGCTCGCAGCGCTCGCACACGTGGCGTGTGGCTGCCGTGTGTTTGTCACGTGCAGGATGAATGGCGCCGGCATCCCTGTGATCTCATCTCTGATGAGTTTCCTGTTCTTAGGGCCTTTCAGTCGGTTTCTGTCACTCGAGCACGCCGCTCATCCGCTAACTGCAAACGTTCAGCTGCACTCGGCCTCACCGGGACCCGGGGAACTTATTTCCTTCTTCATTCAATTAATCAGTTTAATCATGATCCGCAGTGACTGAGTTAATGACTGTGGCTCACAATAATGGAAGGAAAGCAGACGGCGTTTGTGAGAGACTGCCTGCTGCCGAGGTTGACTCAGCCGAGAGATGCTGCAGTTTTGACGACTTTTATAATCAATGGAGGCCGTTAGTCACGAGGGACAGGATGACTGTACTACAGTGGGTGACGTGGAGAGTCACACGCGCTGCGTGATGGCTGTCCTCCATCAGCTGAAGGGAGGAGCAAAGAGAGGAGGGGGAGGGGCATGAAATCTTCCTGAAGGGATTATAGTTACAGACAGGAAACCACAGGAAGCAAATACACCTCCAGGAATCTGTGAAGGCAAGTGACGAAGAAACACCCAATGCATCATGGGAATCCCCCAGCAGCCTACATCTATTGCAGCATAACTAAGGGAGGATTCAGGGTCACCTGGTCCAGCCCTAACTATATGCTTTAGCAAAAAGGAAAGTTTGAAGCCTAATCTTGAAAGTAGAGATAGTGTCTGTCTCCTGAATCCAAACTGGAAGCTGGTTCCACAGAAGAGGGGCCTGAAAACTGAAGGCTCTGCCTCCCATTCTACTTTTAAATACTGTAGGAACAACAAGTAGGCCTGCAGAGCGAGAGCGAAGTTGGTCCTGTTAAACCTTTTGGTCCTCTGGAGACATCAAACAGTGAAGTTCGATGGACTTTGGTTCTGTGTGAGTTTCTCTCAGTGTCACTTTAGTCCAGCGTTTGTAAAGTTTTCTATCTGTGAAGCTGTTTCCATGGTTATGGGAGTTAGTGTGCTCTGCGGCGTGGAGAAGCCTCGCTGCGTCCCTCTGCTCTGCTCTGATACCACAGATGGATTCTGCTCGCTTTATCCTGTATATCCATTTAAAGAGACTGCAGCAGAACATGAAGGAGACGCGAAGCCGGAGTTCTTTGAGCTTCCTCGCGCTCCGGAGTCGGTTTGATGCTGAATATTGAGGCGGAGGAAATTAGCCTCGGGAGGCGTTTCATGACTGCTCGTTACTAATATTAGGGAGGACGCGAACCCCTCGTCTCCCGCGGTGCTTGTATGCCTCACCAGGAACGAAGATAAAAAGAAGGCAGGAAGAGGGATACGTGTGAGAACAGGGAGGCGGGGCAGACAAGCCCTCTGCGTGCGGGCAGATGGAGGAAAGCGAGACGTGTTTGTGAAGCGGTCGCTGCTGGGCGACCGACCGACAGCGTCCAACACGTAGTCAGGAGGTGAGGGGGCGGGGGGCAATAAAGACTCGAGGCCAAAAAATAGGTATCCATGACAACGGTGCGGCGAGCCCATCACTGCGTCCCTGGTGCAGTGAGGTTGGAAGCCGGAGCCCCCTACAGGCCCACGGTGACACTGCAGCTGTGAGGAGCGTGGAGGAGGAGGCAGCTAATGAGCTCCTGGATGAACTGCTCCCAGAAAACACCCCCCCACTCCCTTCGAACACTGCAGCCCCCCCAGAGAGTGTTGATGTGTTATTGGCTCTTCCAGGCGAACAGACGCTGCTGCGAGGAACAGCGAGCAGAAAGAGACGCTTGGCCTGCACCGCTCACCTGACCTGCACTGACCTGCGGCCTACAACGGCATCGCAGCGCCGGCTTATCGGCGAGGAGTGTGACAGCAGGCGCGGGAGCAAAGGTCTGCCCGACAGTGATAAGAATAACAGCGAGGGAGGCACAGGGAGTGTTCACAGAGCTCTCGCCTCCTCTGCTTCTTTTTCCATTTTACACCTAGTGAACATTTACTCGCTCGCCTTTTGTCTCCTTGCAAATCTGACCTTTAGTTTCATTTAAAGCAGAAACCCGCAGGCCGACCTCCGACAGAAACCAGACGCCGCAAAGCTTCATGAAGCCGTCTGTCAGCAGCACATTATCGGTCAGGATCAGCCTCGTCAGCATTTAACCATGTGCCGAGCATCTAGCCCTCCCCGAACCCCACAGAACACAAGTTCTCCTGCAGAGCTCAGCTTCACGTAAAGTTTCAGTAAAGCGGCGTGATGGAAAGGCGTGGACACGGGTGCATTTGTAGGTGTTTCCTCTAAAAAGTGCAAAGGTTGAGGAGGAGAGTATTTAAATGAATGTGCAGCAGAATGCCAAAAAACCCACGTCAGGACTCACTTGTGTCTGACGAGGTCGTCTGAATTTCACTAAGTCCTTCTTTCACAGAGGCTTTCATAACAGCCTTACTCCTTCAGTCTGTTTCTAGTTGTACTGTCATGAACTTTGACCTTTAACCTGCTGACTGAGGCCTGTAGAGTCTCAGATGGAGCTCTTGGGTCTTCACACCGTCTGACCTGCTGGGACGTCCCCTCCTGAGAAGAGAGGATGAGGCGAGCTTTCTGCTCAGAGACGGTGAGCGTTCAGGTCGGCACGGACGCGGGCGGTGATTGCATCAGTTTGCAGAAACGCCCGCTGATGATGCTGATGGCCCAGAGTCAGATTCTGGCTCTGAACAAGCCGCCTCTCTTTCCTGAAACGTGTTAAAGCTTCACTTCGTCTCTTTGTCAGATGGCGCGTATCTGTGCCTGTGGTGAATATGTAGAATAATCACACCCCCACAGGTCTGTTTATTTGTGACCCAAATTGGTCTCATGTGCTCAGAGAGTCATAAATAATTGATTTTATCCTGCTTGGATTGATGCTGGACCCCAGAGCAGATGGATTTTCGTGCACATTCGGTCTCACCCTTATTTTTCCAGGTGTGTGAACGGACACGTTACTGGTTCGGGTCGGCGGTATCTAAAGATGGCGTCGAGGACGCGGTGTAGGATAATTGGGACCTGGGTGACTAGGATTGTTGGTCAAGTCTGAGTTTGTGGGGCGCTCCTAAGTGCCGTGATGCAGAGAGCTGCAGGAAGCTTAATGAACAGCGTTGTTTCTGCTGTAACCTTTACAGCAAACACAGTTGTGCTCATTTTATTTCCTGTGTTGGACGAAGCTGTCGGAGTGCCGGCTGAGTTCAGGACCTGGAGACTTAATCAGCTGCTGAGGCTGCGGGGGGGGGGGGTCTCCACCAGCTGTGACACCTCTTCAAAGCTCGGGGTGAATTATTGAACACGCCTCGGCGGCGGGCAGCCCTCCTGACCACTGCGAAGGCCAGAAGACAGATGGTGTTTTCATTTGAATGATTGACCCGCCGCCACTCGTGCCGTTTCGCATCCCATTTGAATTCCTGTCCGGATTTGTGTTTGCATTAGCGACGCTGTGAGTCACTCTCTCATGGCGTGCGGAGCAGCTCGTTTCTTATGTGACGAGTCAGTTTTGAACGCCTTCCATGCATTAAACGTGGCGGCGGATTCACCTGCCTGTGAGCTGATGGCGAGGAGGAGCAGCGGGGATTTGTGTCAGCCGGTCATGTAATTCTGATGATGCTTGGCGTGCAGTGAAAAGGTTGGATGGGATGTGGGAGTGATGGATGGATGTGTGGAAGCAAATGCTGATGAATGTAATCAGAATTTCATAATAGGGAAAATGAATTAGGAGACAGGAGCTGTGTGGGAGGAAGAGATGCATTTCCTTTCCTTCAGAGCTGGACCGCTGCCTGTTTTCGGGGGGGGGTTAGAGGCTGGCTCTGAACTGCCAGCGTGGACAGAGACGAGCCTGCTACACAGGCTGTTAGCCCCACGCGGCCTTCCATCCCCAGCTATTCCAGGTTATCCACTCGGCTGTTTGGCGGCGGGCGGGGAGCCTGGACCACGGTGGGTGGCGATAACATCCGCTATCGATTCTGGACTTTCTTTCCCGGTGCTGCCGCCGGCTGCTGGAACCAAAGGCTCATTGAGATCGGCCTCTGCAGATAATCTGTCTGAGGACGTCCTTAGCGCTCTGTAATTGATCAGCTCTGGGTCACAGCAGCTTTTGAAATCCCTCCAAGTCCTTTTACATCAGACGGCGAGCAGCTATCTGCCAAATTCATCAGCACACAATAACAAACACACAGCATCCGTCAGTGCTCAGCTCCTTCCAGGGTCTGGGCAGCGTTTCAGGGAGGGCCTGGAACTCATTTCCACAGGCTCATCTCTTCACACAACGGTGTACGGAACAATACTCCGAATCCTGCACGGACACATCGGATCGGACGCTTTCGAAAGGAAGTTTTTTAAATCTGAAAGAGTGAAAACTCATTAATAAGACAGCATTACATTTTTCCATCACTGGTTTATTTGAGGATGTCTCTCCAAAGCCACTGTGAAAACTACACAGCATTAACAAAATAAAACTCAACGTAAGACACAGCACTAAAAAATAACACGGTACAACAAAACGCGATGAATGAATAAATTCCTCGTTGGCTGCTAAAAAGGGAATTAGTCACCATTCCTCAGGGGTTTCCTTGTAAGTGTGCAGTTAATTCCACTTAATGTGACTTTCAGTAAAGACCATTACGGGCTCATTCTTGCTGCACACTTACAGGTGTTTTTCTCCCTTTTTCTCCCAAAAAGGAAAATGCGCGACTTGTAAGCGAGCTTGACTTTCAAATAAAAGCACCATGAATGTTTGTAGCTCATCGTTCCCCTCGTGGACTGATTGATTAGGTTTCGAGATCTTTCCGGAGTTGGCTTTCTAACACTAGCTCTCCCATTAAAGTGACCAACGATCTGAGTGGACACGATGGATTTGTTCAGGCAAGAAAGTGGAAATGCGGGCTGGTTTGGCACATTCCCATCATGCTACATGTGAACCAGCACGGATTACCAACACTGACTTGGTACAGGAACAGTCAGCACGGGGCGGGTCGCCAACAACACGCATGACTTCTAGACCCGTCTCTTTGGAGCAGCTACAGACCAATCTCCAAACTACCATTAATTGCTAAGCTTCTAGAAAAGATTGTAGCTAAGCAACTTATAGCGGCTCTGGACAAACATGGCATTTGCGATAAGTTTCAGTCCGGCTTTTGCAGGGCTCACTCCACAGAAACAGCCCTTCTTAGGGTCTCAAGTGACATTTTGATGAATAATGATGCAGGAAAATGCTCGGTCCTGCTTATGTTGGACCTCACATTTTGACACTGTTGACCACCACATCCTCCTTGAACGGCTTAAACACTCGGTTGGTTTTTTGCCTTAGAGTGGTTCTCCTCATATCTACATCACCGATCCTTTTCTGTGGTGGTCTCCGATTTTAGGCCATCCTCTACCTCCCTTACTTGTGGTGTCCCTCAGGGTTCGGTTTTGGGGCCTTTATTGTTCTTAATATATCTTCTCCCCCTCCAGCATATAATGAGGACATTTCTTATCACTGTTATGCTGATGATATTCAGTTGTACATCTCTTCTAAGCCCCATGATTTATCTAAGCTTCAGCTTCTGAATGACTGCTTAGATTCCATCAAACGTTGGATGGCTGTAAATTTCCTCCAACTCAGCGAGGGGAAAAATGGAAGTCCTCATATGTGCTCCGGACAGATTTGTATCCCAGATAGTGAAAGCCCTTGGTCCTCTCTCAGTGTATGTTAAATCCTCTATCAGGAATTTAGGTGTCACTTTTGACTCGACTCTCACATTGGATGGGCATGTGAAATCTCTGGTTCGGTCTTGTTTTTATCATTTAAGAAATGTGGCTAGGCTAAGCCCGATTTTATCTCGCTCTGAACTGGAGATTGCTATACATGCATTTATTTCCTCACGCTTGGACTATTGTAACTCACTGTTTATGTGTCTAAGCAAAGGTTCTCTGGATCATCTGCAGGTTGTGCAAAACGCTGCAGCTAGGCTTTTGACAAAATCCTCCAAGTACTCACATGCGACACCATTGCTATTTCAGCTACACTGGCTTCCTGTGGAATTTAGAGTACATTTTAAGATCCTGGTCTTGACATTTAGAGCCTTGCATGGACTGGCACCAGTCTACATCTCTGATCTGCTACAGCCCTATGTCCCTAGCAGGTCCCTGAGGTCATCTGATCAGGGCTTACTTGCTATAAAACTGACTAAGATAAGAACTAAGGGTGACCGAGCTTTTGCCACTGTGACCCCTAGGTTAGGGAACTCTCTCCCTCATACATTAAGAACTGTGGACTCGGTAGTTGTTTTTAAAAAACAACTCAAATCTCACCTTTTTAAAACTGCTCTTGATTAATTTCTGCCTGTTTTATATTGTCTGTTACCTTTTATTATTTGTTATCTTATGTGCAGCACTTTGTGACTCTGTCTAGAAAGGTGCTATATAAATAAAATTTTATTTATTATTATTTAATGTGTGTGTGTGTGATGAGAAGGTGTGGCCGTCATTAATAAATGTTCCCTGTGCAGTCGCAGATGTGCTGTAACTGTGTGAGTTCAAAGGTCAGACCAGGAAAACACATTTTAGTTTTTTAAAAGATCAGCGTCGTATTTTGTGTCTTTGTGTTTTTACTTCTGATTCACATTTAAAGTCGTCCTGAGCAGTGACACACCTGCTGCTGGCTCAGTATCTGTGTGAGATCATAGGCTCCAATAAAACTTTAGGTTTACAGTTCGATTCCCGACCAGTCGGGCCTTTGCTGCTCACCTCTTTGTCTTTAAATAAAGTCCTTTGTCAGTGGTTGCTGTGCCGGCTGCTGTTGAGTCACGCTGTTTGTGATCTGACATGATGAACATATGGACCTAAACACAGCAAACCCTCATGCTGAGGAGACGTGCACTCAGCGGCGCTGCAGTCCAGGTGGAATTCATCCATATTGATGTTGCACTAATGCAGCATTCGTTGCTCATTAGCAGCAGACAGGCTGTCAAATCAATGTGACTTTTACTGGAGCAGCAAGCCGAAGCAAATCCCTCATTCAACAGCAGCGCCACACGCTCGGCTATAAATCCGAGCCTGAAACTTCGAAGTCGATGTCTGACAGCGTCATTAGCTCACAGCATGGCGACGTTGTACCATTCTCTCCGAGGTTCAGCTTCACCCACAGGGCAGCATGTTTACAGTCTGTTCTTTGAGGATCGCTCTACAACACTAAGCTTTTTTTAGGCGCAGCAGGAAGAAAAGATGGTAAGGTGGCACGTTTGGTTTCAGTTTGAGTCGCCTCAGAATGACTTACAGGTAAAGACCCAGGCGGCCTCTTTGCTGGGTTAACAAATACTGTGTGATTACAGTTATGGAGCAGCTGTTTTTATACTCACAAGATAGTACTAACCCTCAAATATTGTGGGATTTTACCTCCAACCAAGATCCTTTCCTAAATGTGACAAAAGCAGAGCACAGAGGTTCAAACGGGGCACGGTCCAGACTCCAGGCTGACAAACCTGGTCCTGCAACCCCTAAGACGGGTTTCAGGTCTCTAACACTGGCAGGTTATGTTTTGGTAGACAGTAATGTCAGCGCATCAAAGCAACAACACAAAAAAAACAGTGATGATGAGAATGGGTTGACAGACCTGTAGCGTCATTGGTAGAAACCAGGAGATCCAGTGAGCCGCTACGAGCAGTGGTCAAGATATAAACACTAATCAGTAGAGATAAATGTAGATATACAACACCAGGGACACACTGACTGTGATGGGTTGTTGTTGTTTTTGTCTGGATGTGGTGTTTTGTTTTTCTTTTCTTTTCTTTACAGCGCATTGTGTTCTGCGTCCTGATTGGCTGTAGTCCATTGTCAATCAATTTTGTGCCGTGTCTCCTGTACAGTACAGAATGTGTTCAGCTTGTCAAACATAAATGTCTGATCCTAGCAGTGTGACTCTGAAGTCCTGCACTGTATGTTTGTAAGTTTTCTCCCCAACAAACAACAATGTCGATGAAACGTTTTGCACCGTCAAAGGCAGCTGCGGTAGGAAGATGCTAACCATCGCACAAAAAGCTGGACTTCTGGACATGCTAAAGGAACGTAGAAGTTACTGTATTTTCCGGATTATAAGGCGCATTAAGCGAAACAAAACAGTCAGATAAGTCAAACTTTAATCAACTCATTCTTCTTGCTTCCTACCATTGATTCATTAATGTTGAATTCTCTGGCAGCTGTTCCCATGTTCTGGACCTGAAAACAGGGTTTGATCTTTGGTTTCTATAATACTGGACTTATTTTTCTACAAAGATTTGAACTTTGAGAGTTTAAACAAGAGAGAAAACTGTGAAAATGTTCATGCCTGTCTGAGGAAAGTGTATAAAGTGTGTAGTGAGGGGTTTTTAAAACATCTATAATAATTGCAGCTTATTGTCAGTCCTCACATTGGAAAGATACACAAAAGGTTTTTCTACCTGAGAAAATGTCTCTAAGGAGGCAGACCCTGTGCTAGAACATGAAGAGAAGCGGTTTCTGATGAGTTGGGAGTGAGGATATGTTGGGGTGCTGATCTAACCATTCACTGTCTCCATGCTCTCTCTCCAGAAGGAGGACATGCAGTGGCCTCGAGGGGAGCAGGAGATTCCCACCTCCGTGTGCAGCCTTCCCTGTAAAACTGGTGAGAGGAAGAAGGTGGTGAAAGGCATGCCCTGCTGCTGGCACTGCGAGCCCTGCGACGGATACCAGTTCCAGCCCGACGAGTTCACCTGCAAGCTGTGCTCCTACAACATGAGGCCCAGCGCCAACCGCACGTTCTGCCAGCCCATCCCCATCATAAAGCTGGAGTGGCACTCGCCCTGGGCGGTGATTCCGGTTTTCCTGGCAATGCTGGGCATCATCGCGACAATCTTCGTCATGGCTACGTTCATACGGTACAACGACACGCCGATCGTCCGGGCATCTGGCAGGGAGCTGAGTTACGTCCTCCTGACTGGGATATTTCTGTGCTACATCATCACGTTCCTCATGATCGCCAAGCCAGATGTCGGCGTGTGCTCGTTCAGAAGGATTTTTCTTGGTCTGGGGATGTGCATCAGCTACGCCGCCCTCCTCACCAAAACCAACCGCATCTACCGAATCTTCGAGCAGGGCAAGAAGTCTGTGACGCCGCCGAGGCTGATCAGTCCCACCTCGCAGCTCGCTATCACCTCCAGCCTCATCTCGGTCCAGCTGTTAGGGGTGTTAATCTGGTTCGGGGTGGACCCGCCCAACACCATCATAGACTATGACGAGCAGAAGACCCTCAACCCCGATCTGGCTCGAGGGGTGTTGAAATGCGACATCACAGATCTCCAGATTATCTGTTCGTTGGGTTACAGCATCTTACTGATGGTGACGTGTACTGTTTACGCCATAAAGACCCGCGGGGTCCCGGAGAATTTTAACGAGGCCAAGCCCATCGGGTTCACCATGTACACCACCTGCATCGTGTGGCTGGCCTTCATCCCCATCTTCTTTGGCACGGCGCAGTCGGCAGAAAAGGTAAGACTGACTTACAATTTTTGATGTTTTAATTTGTGGAAATATTGGTGATGAAGTTTCTGCGTCATGTTAAATCTGCCAACATGTGTGTATATATATATATATATTTAGTAAATGGCAGTTACTCAGACCATGGCTCTGATTGGTGAGGTGTGTGGCAGGGTGGGGTGTGGGGGGATAGTGTTTGTTAACAGTCTGAATGGCCCAGTGGAAGAAGCTGTTAGTGAGTCTGGAGCTGTGGGACCTGATTGAGCTGAAGCTTGACCAGAGGGCAGCAGGTCAAACAGGTGGTGGGGGGGTGTAGGGGTCACCTGTGATGGACCTGGTTTACCTGAGACAGGACGATCAAGCGATGGCCTCCAGGGGCCTCAGGGGGCACCCAATGATTTTTTGGGCGGTGTTAACGTCCCTCTGTGCAGCCTTCCTGCTCTCAGTCGTGGCCCCTGAGTACAAACACCAGGCAGGATGAGTCCTCGCTCTCCACTGAGGAGGGTAGAAGGGCAGCAGCAGCTCCTGGTCCAGGTTCTTCTCAGGACACGAAGAGGATGCAGCCGCTGCTGGGCCTTCTTTACCACGGCGATGGTGTTGTGGGTCCAGGTGAGATCAGTGCGGATGTGAGTGCCCAGAAACCTGAAGGTGGAGACAGATTTATTTATAATGAGAGGGGAGTGGTCATGATGAGTTCTTTGGCTTTAAGGACGTTCAGCTTCTGGTTTATCTCAGAGCACCAGCGGGACAACTTCTCTACCTCCACCCTACAGGGTGACATCACCATGATGATGTCATCACGGTGGTCATCAACATACTTCACGATGACGTTGTTTGGGATGGACGCTGTTTCCACTCCCCCACAGAAATATCAAACCCGGATTCAAATCAGAGTGAAGCTGTTTTCATGCTTGTTTTGGTGGTTTTGCCTCATTTTCTAGTTTTATTTTTGGTTTCTTGTATTCAACATGTTGTCTTGGCACATTTGTCTTTTTGCTTTTTGTTGTTTTGTTTTCTGGACATTTGGTTCTTTTTTGTCTCCTCAGCAGGTTTTTGCCTCTGACTTTGGCTCTTTTGAGACATGTCCGGTTGTTTTAGGCTGTTTGATGTAAAGCAGGAGGGCGTGGCTGTTTGGAGCCTCAGATCTGGTATTTTGTCTTTCGCAGTATGTCTTGCTGTTTGTCTGGTTCCTTCAGGGTTCTTGAGTCTTTCTGGGTCTTTGTGTTTGTGAGCTCTGTATATATTTTTTGGCGGTTCTCATGTGGCTGACTTTGTCATTTCGCTTTCTTGTCCCTCTTTGTCGGGCAGTTTTGTGTCTCAGTTTAACATTTTTGGTCATGTTGTGATTTGTATGCTTGCTTTGTCTGCAGTCAGAGGTCAGCGTACCTGTGGCGTCTCACCTGTAGGTAAAGAATCCAAAGGCAGGCGTGCAGTAATACGACTGTGAAATAAAATGCAGACCTGAGCTCGCTGATTTTTCCCTCCAGCTGCAGAAGCAACAGGAAGCTGTAAAAAGGAGTCGGGCTGTTTGGTTTGCTAATTAATTGGACGCCTACGTGAGAAAAGGTGAAGCTGTTTGCTCTGCACTGAGCCAGACCTGAAATAAGAGCGCAGATAAGAGATGTGAGATAAAGCAGCAGAGCCCGGAGAGGCCTGGGGGGGCGTGGCCTGACCTGTGAACACTCCTGTCAGCCGCCCTCAATTTGACTTCATCACGTCATGATTTTATGTATTAAACTAAGCAGAGTTCAGCTTTTGTTTTTCATGACACTAAAACTAGCATCGCTTTGGCTGCTCTAGTTATAGTTTTAGTTAAAGTTCAGTCTTAGTTCCCGGGGACCTGGCTGAAGCCCGTCCACAGTGGGCTGGTGCTCCTGACTTTATTTTCCATCTGGTTTGTTCAGCAGTAAAAATCTGATAAATTCATAGTTAGTTAAAGTGTGTCCCTCAGAGGGGACGTCGTCTCGTTGAGGTGATTTGATTCAAAGCTTCCTTGTGGCTGTTGATGAAATAGAGCATTAGTGTGACTGCAGACACGCTGCAGCTGCTCCTCCCTTTGTTTCATCACATCTGATATTCATTCAAACCAAAATAGAACCACAGAGGTCAGAAGCTGCCTGAGAGTCTGCCTGTTTCTCGGTTTCCTTCGCCCTCGCCGTGAACGGCTCATCTGAGCATCGATGACTCACTGCAGGCTGGAGCCGCTCTCACAGAGTTCTGCGACTTTCACCGATTTCACTAAAAATAATAAGACAAATACTAAAAACACAGACGGAAACACACATTGTTCTTCCTGTTTACATGCCTCACAGCATTGTGGGGCCTGTAGTTTGTCCTCAGAATAGACAGAGGGTTTTTCATCTGCTAACGGAGGCGCGATGTTCAAAATATATGTTTGAGTAAAGAAAGCAGTAATATAAAAATACATGTGATCGGTGTGAGAGGCAACAATGCTGCAGAACGCATCATGAAGACAACATGTCGGTTTGTGGTACACACACACACACACACACAACCTCACCTTTGATATTTCTCAAAACAAAACAGGTCAGGTGTGTCTTATTATTGTGATCGAGTTAGAGCGAGAGAAACGTTTAAAGAGTCAAAACGTCAGAAACACAGGAGCAGAGTCAGAGTCCTCACAGATACATGAGTACAAACAGGTGTGTGTGTGTGTGTGTGTGTGTGTGTGTGTGTGTGTGTGTGTGTGAACAGAGGCTTGACATCACCTGAGTGCAGCAGTAACATACTGGCCTTTGCTGCTTGTTATTACCTGCCTGCTCCGAGCAGAATACAGATGAGAAGGAGAAACTCACACACACACAAACACATTTCAACATGCAAATACAGGTTCAGGCAGCAGGATGAAGGAAGGAAAGGGGACAGCATGGAGCGATGAAGGAGAGTGTGTGTGTGTGTGTGTGTGTGTGTGTGTGTGTGTGTGTGTGTGTGTGTGTGTGCAATGTGGTTTGATTAGTGTCTGTTATTTCAGTGTATGAGGACGTTTGTTCCTTTTTTGTTTTTGTGTTTTCTTCTTCATGTTCTTATCCTCCTGTACACACAGACAGACACACACACACACACACACACACACACACACACACACACACACACACACACACACACACAGCACAGGTTGTATTTGTTGGGTTTAAACCAGAGAAGCAGGACTCACTCAGACGCTTCAGTGCCAGGTGGGCGGGATCTTTGTGGCTGCTATCTCTATAACAGCAGCCAATCACAGAGCAGCAAAGCTAGCTGAGCTTCCGTTAGGTTGCAGTAAGCTAGCGGCCTGTGACATCACACGTGCCTGTGATGTCACATCTCTGCTGCAGTCTCATTCGTCCTTCGCACGGCGAAGAAGCTTTGCTCAGGTCGTTTCTTTTATCCGTGTGGCTCCGTGTCAGAGCCACTCTATTCCCACAGTATTCCCAGTGTATTCCCGCTGTCTTTCCTGGCTAGTCAATCATTTAGGCTGACACACAGAAACTGTGTTATGAAGATGCTTGTGTTGATGATAGTTACATTTATTAAGGATCAAATCTGAAGATGTTGAATTCTTTGGTTTTATCACAGCGGTGAGGGTGGAGCAGAGCTGAGAACCGGGCCCAGAGTTTTCTGTGGCGTGCTGCACTCGTCGCTCAGCCTACATGTGTGCGTTCGCTCTCTGTCGAGGTCCTAAAAGCTTTAAACCTGCAGTGCAGACGTCGCTGTATTTACTCTCAGGGCGGAGCCAATCGGCTGCTGATTACACCCCAGCCCTGTTAGCTGGAAAACAGTAGAGCTGTCTGTGGATGCAGTAAAGATGGCCGCCCTGCTGTCAGAGGGCGATGTGGCGTGAACATGTGCGAGTGTTTTGTTACTTTATCCTTCTTTTGGGAGCAGTCTCAGGGCAGCGTTCCTGATTCTGGGATGATTTTCCAGCCGTTACGAGGACTGAGACGAAGCTGAAAGGCTGCAGATTAGAAGAAACAGGGTTTCCTCCTGTGGTAGATGATCCTGCTGACTGACCTCGATTTAAAGATCTGCTCTCAGGATCTGTGCTGCCTCGTCTCCTTCTTAGGTGAAGGCTCTTGCTTTGCCGCTCTGTGTCTGCAGCTGTTAAACTTTGGTCAGGAGGCCTAAGATCGCCGTGCACCACGAGCTTCCATCTCGTGTTTCCTGTTATGTCTTGAGGAGGCTGAAGGCGTTACGCGCCGTCCTGTTCAGCAGAGCAGGTTTCATGCTGTGGAGAAGGCAGCAGCATCAGGCTGTGTGTGCTCAGCAGCGTCCCGTTCTCATGATGATAAAAGCTGTTTGCTGGAGCCTGAAGAGGGATTTGATGCCTCTGACTGTAACGCAGGTACATTGTGTGTTTTCTCTGATGTGAATGGCTCATTCAGGATTTATCAGTGAGAGGATACACTTGAAGCTCAGAGTCTGAGTGAAGAGATGGACGAGCTGGAAATGAGATCAGAGCAAAGAACCCTCCTGAAGGACGGTCAGGCCCGCCGCCCACAGGACAGAAATCACTTTAAACACATCACAATCATCCAAAAGCCCGCAGACGCCACGTGACCTCACAGAGAAAAACACATTACAAAACAGCGAACACAGACACTCAGCGTGACTCCGGTGAGGTGATCAGAAAGACGAACCTGAGAGAAAAAAACACAAAGGCGACAACGAGAGATCAGAAACGCTGCCTCAGATCAGCGCTCGGACTCACGGAGACTCAAAGTCTGCTCCGAGAGCGCCGAAAGGGCGGGAACTTCAGCGTGACCTCGAAGAAAGATGAACGACATCAGCTCAAAGAGACGACCACAAGATCGAACCAAACGATGTCCGTCAGGAACGATCTGAACGATCTCCGCTCACATCCGAGGATCTCTCTGTCCACGAGAACGTCTCGAACGTCCACACGTGTGCAAGAACCCGCTGTTGGTGGAGAGGTCGTACGCGCGATGTCCTGAACAGCGTTTCAGCGTCACCAGATCTGCTGCCACATGTCAGCACCTCATGAATAAATCAGACGAGGCCGTTTCTCCTCTCACGCACCCGCCAAGGTCACTACGCCGCCATCACGGGGACCCAGACTGCCGCCGTCCAGCTGATTTAGATGTTTTCCACATGTGTTGACAGGAAGGAGACGCCAGCAGGAGGAGCGTATTTGCAATGCTAATGTCTTTGCTTCATGCAGCAGGGATTTTATAGCACTGATGATGTTTGTTTCCACCTCCTCTCCTCACCTGTCAGCACACAGGACGTCGTCCTCCTCTCCTCTTCACCGCCGTGTTCAGTTGGGCTGCACTGATTGGTTGATTCATCTGAAATGTTTTTCATTTAAAGGAAATAAACTCTGCGTATGTTTCTGTTGCTGTACTGATTTTACTCCATCCACAGGTACTGATCAATGAGTTAAACTGCAGAAATGTCTTAAAGACATAAAGACCTGGATGGCCGCTAACTTTCTGCTCCTTAATTCAGATCAAACTGAGGTTATTGTACTCGGCCCTGAAAATCTTAGAAATATGGTATCTAAGCAGATAGGCCAATGTTAGGCTGATAGATGGACACAGTGTGACTAACGATGACTTCGAAGACAAGCAAGTAGCAGCCAGGGTCAGAACCTCCATCCAGCCTGTAGCTTGGGCTGTGTTTTCCTGCACGGTTGATCTGCACAGGACTTAAGGAGCCTGGAGCTGATAATACCTGGACCCACTGTCTTTCATGCTTTGATTGTCCTGAGCTCACACCTGACCTGGTTTAGTGTCAGAGACATGTTGGAGCAGGGCAGCTCTGTGTTGGAGGTCATGGTGGAGGGAGAAGGTGGGTGTGGAGATGGGGCAGCCTCCAGATGGTGCTGTAGCTGCAGCAGAGGCGCAGCTTATAACCTGAGATGGCTCTGAGGCTCCTGCAGACTCCGCTGACATAGTTCAGCTGGTTTGCCCTCCCTGATTACTCTCCTCAGCTCGCTCCGAACACTTTTCTCTTCCTTTCTGTTTCCTGATGTCAGGACATACGTGGAAACGGCATTATCTGTGATTTGTTGAGCAGACCATCAGTGTGCTCTCCATGGTCATCAGTCAAAAAGGTCCATCAGAGCCTCCTCAACCCCCTCTGCACAGTGTGGGTGACAGCTGGTTCCCAGTGTACTACAGGTGTATTCACACAAAGACGGCATGGAGGTCCCGGCGTTGTTAGCTCGCTCTGTTGTATAGTATCACTTTGTGTAGCTGTTACAAGCTGCTACAGGCTCGGGCTGCTGGATGACTTCCCATGATGCACTGAGTGTTTCTGTGAGAACGTGAAGACATGGGAGCTTGCAGAATAAAATGTGATCTTTATTTTGAAAAGTCTTCTTGTAACATTTTTTTGCTGACTTGTTTTAAGTTTGCAGTAACAGAAATACATGTAAATATCAGTCTGCACATTTGTGAATACTGTTTTCCTAACTTGAAATTTCAAAAAGAAGTGAAATAAATTCATGCTGTTTATTTATTCACGTTTTATTCTGCAAGCTCTTTCAAGTTTCTTCCTGTTTGAAGACAGTTCTTCCTCCCCACTGTCCCCCGCTGCTGCTCGTAGGCTGTGGGCTGATTGCTGGGTTCCTCTTTAGTTTAAAACACTGCGAGGTGATTTTTGTCCAGTTGTGTTTTTCTTCTTCTGCGTGATCGACGGCGTGCTGTAGCTCCAGCTCTTCCTGTCACAGATTTATTTTTGGAGAAAAAACATTCCTAAATGTTTGCACAGCTTTCTGCCTTATAAACACAACTGTGATGAACATTTAGAAAAGGCTTGTTTCCCACTCACCTGGCTCCTCCTGCTGTAAACAGGAAGAAGGTACCTGAGTCACACCTGTAACCACCCAGCTCTGTGCTTTATCTCCAGCAGCAGCTCCACTTCCTGCCACTTTGTAACAGCAGGAGAAACTGGAATTTAAGTACCCCAGTAAACAAGTCATCCTCACAGTGACACATGGACACATACAACCACACACAGACTCACAGTGCCGACCTTTGGAAGCTAGAGCCAATCAAATGTGCGGACGCTGTTTCAGGATAAAGAGGGACGTCAGTCTCCTCTCTGCTGCAGCTCTGGGCCATCACACAGGTAGTTAGCCGTTAGCCTTACAGCAGGTGGAGAGTGGTGTCACATTAAACTGTGTCCCCCTCCAACTTATCAGCACAGCTGCAGCTCAAAGGTCTTCAAACACATTCAAACATCTGCAGCTGAATATCCTAAAAATCACACGTTCTTCTACTGCTGCTAATAACAATAATGATAAAGAGTCACACAGTAATATTCACATAATGTACAAACATCAGAAAGAGAGAAACATGATGAATAAATGAACTATGATCAAATCTTCAGACCACATTAGAGGTTCTGAGGTGATGTTTAGATGTAAGAGTAATCTGAGTAATCTGTAATCCTGAATAATCCAGAATAACAGAACATGTGAAACCACGGCGGTCACGTGCTGGGATTCAAACCTGACACCTCTGCAGCTGCTGTGTGGCTGAAGCCCTCTGCGGCAGATTTGTGACGTAAAGCAGAGCTGAGGTGTGTCAGCATCGTGCTGCTGTGCAGAGACGTCTGCAGCTTTGGAGGGACGAAGGCCGAGGATGAGGAGAGAGGGCTCAGAGCAGAAGCTGCAGCCCAAAGAGCTGAGGCAGGATTGTTGCAGAGATCTGTGACGATGAGTCCAGAACAGAACGTCCCAGCGCCGGGCGGTTAAATCAGAGCAACAAGATTTAAAGTTCAAATGTGAGGAGGCAGCAGGAGCTCGAGGACGCCCTTTAACCCTCATCACGTCACCTCCTGCAGCACCGAGCGGCTGTCCAACACCACCACCTCAGTGTGTGTGGCCATGTGTTTAGACATCTTTTCCAAAAACTGGAATCCTACTATACTTGTGGGGACCAACAGTCCCGTCCCCACAAGTGTGAAGACATGTTTGAGGCTCAAAATGAGTTTTTAGTGTCAGGGTTACAGTTAGGTTAAGGTTAGGATTAGGCTCAGGGTTATTGTTGATGGTTAGCAGCTGGGGTAAGTGGTATGTCAATTAGATGTCCTCACTAAGATGTGAAAACAAGAATATGTGTGTGGATGCGTGTGCGTGTGTGTGTGTGTGTGTGTACTGTAGTCACAGGCAGCTCTGAACGCACTCTGAGGGCGGTCTTAGAGGGAGGCGTGTGTTCAGGATTGGTTGCCATGTTTTTAGTTTTTTTGCACCTTCAGACTGCTGATTGGTTCCAGGTGTACCTGTAATCAGATGCCGCAGGTGTCACCATGGAAACCAGCTCAGACCAAGAAGACAAAACATTAGGAACAGACACTGTGACTCTCGACTCACTTCCGCCCTGCCTCCGGCTCCACCTCCTCCTCCACCTCCTCCTCCCTCCATCCAAACTGAACGTCTCGTCGATCTTCCTCGTGTGTCTGATTATCTTCTAAACTTTGCAGCCTCTCCTCATCCCCGCCCCCCTCAGCTCGTCTCGTGTTCCTTCATCGTTTATGCTCGCGCCCACTGAACCTTTTCTCCCCGTGCTCGCTCCGCCTCCTCTCATGCACCTCTCTCTGCACCCTCGCCTCTCCCTCCTCCACCCTGAACTGTCTCCAGCTCTGCGGAAGCGATGCTTCATTTCTCTCGTTTCATCTCTCTCCACTGTCCACCATTTTATTTCTTCGTGTGACACTAAAACGGCGTTAGTATAACTTTTTATTAGCATCTGGAATCGGCGAGCGGAAACTGTGGCAGCAGTTTTTATTGAGCGCATAAAGAGCAGCTCCGGCCGGAGTAATCAAGGAAGCAGTGTTTTTGGAGAGTTTACAGCACCCAGCAGTTTCTACTTTAAAGTCTGTCGTCAGAGGAGTCACGTGCTACGGTGGCTGTGAGGTCCAAAACGTGCTCAAAGGCGGTGACTGTTTTATCTTTGGAATGACCTGAACGCAGCTCGCTCCGGGCCTCAGACACACGTCAGAATCATGACCACGTTCCTGCAATCGATTGTTAAAATGTGCCTTTGAGGCCGGAGAGACGGGGAGGATCAGGACAGGGTCATGTGACTAGCTGCAGACCTCGTCACATGACCACTCCTCATCCACATGGTGCGTTTGCAGCAGTGAGGCAGACTGATGTCAGTTTAGGTGAACCTGCAAATATTCAACTCTGCTAAAACCTGAGCCTTAAACACCACATACACCCGACGTCGCCACCAATCTGATATGGGGGAGGAGCTTATTCATGCCCTTTGAGGGCAGTTGGAGCTTTACTGAGTTGGTTCAGCTTTATGTTGACACAGAGACAGGAAACAAAGGGGCAATCAGGCAACTTGTTGGCGAATGATTGTGGAACGCGTCCTATTTTCAAGTTCCCAACACGTGTGTTTTCACACAGGTGACGCAAAGCGAAACCTGACTTCACATGATAAGAGTGCAGCAGGGTCGACGATGAGAGTAATGCCAGCTGTGACTGCTTCAGCCTCCTCCACCCAACACCACTGAATGTCCATGAAGAAGACCTCAGAAGGTGAAACGCCTCCAGTGCAGGACAAACATCAGGTTTGAGCTCCGAGCATCGCCCCTACTTTATGCTCGCCGCCGACACCATCCATGATTTGGTGTCACTTCAGCTTATCGTGGGTTTTTGCATTGTGGCGCAGCCGTGTCTGCGAGTGTGTCGGTACATACAGGAAAAATCTGTGGACTTCAATCAGACCCAAAGTTTCCTGCAAATAAAAGTAGTTCTAAGGAAGTTTTGGGAAAAATTCCTTAAACTTTGAACAAAGTCCTGATGAAGTATCAGCAGCACCTTCCTGATGGCAACTTCTGACACACTATGACGACCGCAGCGATGAAGACGTCCAGCTTCACGCCTGAGGTGACGTCTTTCCAACGTCCTTAATGAGGTCAAAGTTTCACTTCCTGTCCTGCTCTGAGAGGTTTCCTGAATCCTCCTCGCTTGTGTTGTTCGGCTCTGAGCGACACTCAGGTGCACGCACCTGTCCGGGACTCAGATCCGACACAGTGTGTGCTGGGTCTCGGCTCTCTGTGGTTTCTACCTGGTGCTTCTCTCTGTGAACTCTGAACTTGCTTTTCCTGCCGGCGATGGTTTTCCTCCACGCGCCTGCGCACTCTGACACGCTGAGCTGTAAACTGAGTGAGCATCGCTTCACGGCCACAGATGGTGGAAACGACGGGTGACCTCAGTGATGAAGGTTTATTATGAACATGATGAAGAGCCTCCGTCTGCACTTTGTGTTTACACACAGTTTTAATTTTTCACTTGATCAAACTTTATGCGTCCGATCGCTCTCGGGCAGGTCAGAGAGGTTCAAAGAGCTTCACGGACCACAAAGTTAAAGCAAACCATAATTATACGGATAAATGAAACAGTCTGTGCGCGGAGAGCGAGTCAATAAAATGAGGAGCAATCGAACAATAAATACGCCAGAAATGGAAATGATCCTCAGATTTATATTTAAAGAGCCTCACAAAGCGCCGCCATACAGCAGCAGTGACATCAGCAAACCAAGAGCGTGTCAAAACTTTATCAAAACTCAAAACGCCTCCCAGGACGCCGCACGGTGACACGGACGTGACGCCACGACGAGAAATGTTTCCCTGTGAACCATAAAACAGCAGAAGTGTGCGGATGATTACCTCCATCTTTGTGCCTCACACAGAAACAGCAGGCTGCCTGACACCGCCTCGGTGAGACGGCCATCTTTGATGTGGTTTCAGAGAAGAGGATCACGTTTTCATCGGGGGGAGGGGGGAGGAGCCTGTCTGCAGCATGCTGGAGAATGTGAGAACATTGTAAGGACGCCGCAAGCAGCTCAGCTGAAACACCCGAAGAAAGAAAACGACATCCATCGCGTCAGGAAAACAGCACTCAGGGACGCCACGGGTCACAGGGAATCAAGGAGGCGAGGAAGGATGAAGACAGGAAGGGAAGAAGTGCAAAGGAAATAGGAGGCAGGAGAAGTGAAGCAGAATTATAGAAACACAGCGTGAAGCTGGAAGAGGCTTTCACTCACTCAGCTTCACTCAGTAAAGCTCAAGCTCCGCCTCCTCAGACGCTCTGTTAGTGCAGTAACCTCACAGCAGCCGTGCAATTGGTCACATGATGTCATCCAAAATGCTCCAAGCCCCACAAGCACAAACACGGTGGAGAGGTGCAGTTCAGGTGAAGCTAGCAGCTACAGCCACCTGTTTCACCATCCACCTGTCAGTGAAAGAGGCCACGCCTCTAATAATGCAATAATGTTCAGAACTCAAAAATGCTAAAATGCAGTGTGGAAACGTGAATGTTAAGCAGCTGTGAGGTGAGGATGGACGCTCTGGCCTCGCTCGACGACCTCGTAAATGATGCGCTTCACCTGCCCGGCCTCCAGCTCTCAGCTTCAGATACCTGTGCCTGTCCCCTCATGTCCTTTAGCTCCGCCTCTGTCAGGAGTAACATGCTGCTCCTCCTCCCTGAAGCTTTAACCAGAGCACGAGCTTTCAGCTCCGTCGCTCAGAGATGGAAATTAAAAGCAGGTGAGCTGATAAGAGAACTCTGCTGTTTGGGCTCTATCAGACGTGTCATCTTATCACTGATTCATATCACACTCACACAGACCTCTGACTGCAGATCGTGTGCACACCTGTCACAGAGCAGCAGGTGTTCCTCCAAGGGAGCTCAGAGTGGACCAGCTGTCACAGCTGAGGGTCAGCAGCTCACACAGGCTGTAAACGAACCACTGACTCCGCCTCCTCACCGACGTTTACCTTCGTCTGCTTGGAGCGGACAGAAGCTGCTCTCTCTGCCTGTTTCTAACCATTTGTCACCTCTTTGTAACGAAGCAAACACACCTGTGTGTCCAGCTCGCACCTGCGGAGGTCTCTGACCCCGAGACCGTGGTCATCAGGGAGGAGCTCATGTATGTCAGGGTCTCTTTCACATGCGAGGGTAACACAGAGCAGGGCGCCGACAGACGGCAGGAACCCTCACCTGTGCACGAGCTGCAGGTAGTGACTGCAGGGATGAAGATACTGAAGATGAGCTCGTGCTCATGATCAGAGGAGCTGGACACGTGGGGGTGTCTCCGCTGTCACAGCTTTGTCTGAACTGTAGAAGAAGACGTGCGTGCAGACTGTCGTGCAGGTAAACGCCGCGGGCTCATGAAACCTGCGTCAGGTGGTGGTGCAGGGCCTCGTGTTCCTTCAGACTGTGGCGTAGTTTCTTGCTGACGTGGCGCAGGAAGCGAGCAGCCCAATCCTGGTCTGAATATTCTCCCCGCTGTTCCCCTAACTCTCACCCCCACCCCCACTCCGCCTGCTGTGACTTCTCCCCGTTAATGGCGTCGCTCAGACTGTGACAGCAGGGCCATAACACATAAAGACAGTGGGCTGAACTCAGTGAAAGCCACTCTGGGAAGCCCATTACAGCACAGCCGTGCCTCTTTATGCATTCTTCCCGGGCCCATATCGGCCCTCTATTGGGTTCACGGGGCCACGGCTTCGGACACAGGGGCAATATACACACTGCATAAAACATTAATGGCGTGGCTCGGCCGGCTGCCGCTCTCTGCTGCAGGCGAGGGTCGAGAACACGGCGGATAATAAAACACAATCCTTCACCGGCTCATAAAAAGTGTCGAGAGTTTGCTTCAGAGTGAGGCGAACTTCCCGAGTCTCTTTATCGCCGCTGACACGAGCGAGCGGCATGACTGTGAAATACAGCCGTCACCAGGACGGTACCTACCACACAGCTCTAAAGGGTTAAAGGTCAGAGGTCAGCAGCAGTGGAGCTGGATGAACCTCTGCTCGTTCAGGAGTCTCTGAACAGGCTGTTTAACAGTGACTTCAGTAAATATCATGCAGCATTAAAAGAAGTGCTGTTACTGATGTTTATTTTATTATCGGTTTATTACAGCCGCCGTTAGTGAAGTCTCAGCATGTTACAGCATGTTAAGTCTCTGTTGTTTCTGTGGTGATGACAGCTTTAATCATGTGATCTTTAACCCTGAAATTATTTCAGGTGGTTTCAGATGATTCTGTGCAGGTATGAGATGATACATGTTATGTTATGGCTCACATGTTTAATGATGTCGTGAGCTTCACTGTTCACCTGAAGCACACCTGAACTCTGACACCTGTGATTTCATCCAACAGCTTCTCTTTTGGAGCTGCAGACCAAAAATTTAATTCAGTTTTATTTACACAGCGCCAAATCACAACAACAGTCGCCTCAAGATGCTTTATATTGTAAGGTAGACCCTACAATAATAGATACAGAGAAAAACTATATATAAAAATAATATTTAATTATTATTAATTAATAATAATTACATTTTTCAATTCAATTTTATTTATATAGCACTAAATCTCAACAACATTTGCCTTAATGCTCAGCAGCATGCTCAGTGCTTTATATTGTAAGGTAGACCCAACAATGATACAAGAAAACAAAAAGCCCAACAATCATATGACCCCCTGTGAGCAAGCACTTTGGCGACAGCGCGAAGGAAAAACTCCCTTTTAACAGGAAGAAACCTCCGGCAGAACCAGGCTCAGGGAGGGGCGGGGCCATCTGCTGTGATTGGTTGGGGTGAGAGAAGGAAGACAGGATAAAGACATGCTGTGGAAGAGAGACAGAGATTAATAACAGATATGATTCGATGCAGAGAGGTCTATTAACACATAGTGAGTGAAGAAGAAACACCCAGTGCATCATGGGAATCCCCGGCAGCCTACGTCTATTGCAGCATAACTAAAGGAGGATTCAGGGTCACCTGGTCCAGCCCTAACTATATGCTTTAGCAAAAAGGAAAGTTTGAAGCCTAATCTTGAAAGTAGAGATAGTGTCTGTCTCCTGAATCCAAACTGGAAGCTGGTTCCACAGAAGAGGGGCCTGAAAACTGAAGGCTCTGCCTCCCATTCTACTTTTAAATACTCTAGGAACAACAAGTAGGCCTGCAGTGTGAGAGCGAAGTGCTCTAATAGGGTGATATGGTACTACAAGGTTATTAAGATAAGATGGGGCCTGATTATTTAAGACCTTGTATGTGAGGAGCAGGATTTTGAATTCTGGATTTAACAGGAAGCCAATGAAGGGAAGCCAAAACAGGAGAAATATGCTCTCTCTTTCTAGTCCCTGTCAGTACTCTTGCTGCAGCATTTTGGATTAACTGAAGGCTTTTCAGGGAGTTTTTAGGACATCCTGATAATAAAGAATTACAGTAGTCCAGCCTGGAAGTAATAAATGCATGAACTAGTTTTTCAGCATCACTCTGAGACAGGATATTTCTAATTTTAGAGATGTTGCACAAATGGAAGAAAGCAGTCTTACATATTTGTTTAATATGTGCATTGAAGGACATGTCCTGGTCAAAAATGACTCCAAGGTTCCTCACAGCGTTACTGGAAAAACATACCTCTGAGATGAAACCATTAACTAACCCTGTTCTCCCCCCTGTCTCCCACCAGCTGTACATCCAGACCACCACGCTGACCATCTCCATGAACCTCAGCGCGTCCGTGGCCCTCGGCATGCTCTACATGCCCAAAGTCTACGTCATCATCTTCCACCCGGAGCTCAACGTGCAGAAGAGGAAACGATCCTTCAAGGCCGTCGTCACGGCCGCCACCATGTCGTCCCGGCTGTCGCACAAGGCCAGCGACCGGCCCAACGGAGAGGCCAAGACGGAGCTGTGCGAGAACGTTGACCCCAGCAGTAAGTACCTGACACCGCACGCAGGTGGTGCTGAGCACCACCTTAGTTAGATGAGCTCATCCAAACACCTCGAGTTTCTCTCACAGAAAAGAAAGCCCCTCCTGTGAGTTTAACACGGCCGTTTTATCAGATTCATTTTTCTGTACTTTAAATGATCTGGAATAAATCCAAAACTCAGGTGTTTCGTTCAGATCATAAATAAAATTCTGCGGCTAAAACATTTCTTTGAAAAATGAGCATAAAACCGAAGCTGTGACAGAGGCGCGCTTGTTCCCTGCCGTTCCCTGAGGTGAAAGGTTGACCCCGAACATGATGTTTAAATCTGCCTGTGACGAGTCTGTGGAGCCAGGATGTGTTTCAGTCCGACACGTGCTCACAGTTTTTGTGCTTCAGGCTGAATGAATGGGTGATGACTCAGAAAATAAAGTCTGATGCACGTGATCATCAGCTTCCTGCTGCTTAATGCTAAGCTATGTTTAGCAGGAAGCAGCAGGAAGGAGAGGAGGGTTTTATTAAATGTTGAACTGTTCCTTTAAAAATGCATGAGTGCATGTACTAATCATGTCTCTGAATACAAACCGGCTCTTATTGTTGCAGCCCTGTCTCCAAGAACTAACGTTTATACGCTGAACATCAGTGTGGGTCTAAATCTGCGTGATGATTGGCTTGTTAGGATAAACGGCCTCGTGGTCCTCGTTAGCGTCTCTCTAAACTTCTGAAACACATGAAAACTCATTTTCAGGGTCTGTGGGGCGGATTAGCAGCTAATCTCTGAGAGTCTGTGTTTGAATGAGCTCCAGTTAAAAACAGAATCATGTGACTGAGAAATCTGAGACATTTAATGTAAAGGCCGAAGAGGACGACTCAGCTGATTCTTCTTTCATTAACCAAACATCAGCCCTTAAACACGGCCACAGCTTTGATTAATGAGCTAAATGTCTGTAAGAATCCATCTGAAATAAAAGCACACGCAGTACGGCTCACGCTGAGGGCTGCCCCTCAGCAGGCTTCCTAATGCTGGCTAATCAGAAGAAAGTGGGCCTTAAAGAGACAGAGGATGAACTGGTGAGCTGCACCAAAGCTGCTCCAGCAGAGTGTGAGATAAGAGGAGGATATATTTAACCTTCACCTTCGTCAGGTAAAATCGCTCCCAGGACGACCAATGAGTCCGGAGCTCTGTGAGCCCCGCAGCCACCCCGACCACCTCGCCGCAAGGCCTAGGCGTCTTTTCTGGGAGACAGGGCTGCTTCTCACTAACTCTGGGCCACATGTAACTTCCTTTACTTCCACAGAGACGCTGAAACAACCAGTTTATCAGTCATTGGTTTATCAAAGTGACAAATCGTTTTCAAACAGTAAAATCATCAGTATGTAAACGATGAGTTCGCGCTCAGACGTATCGATGATGGACTGTCGCTCTGATGGTCTCAAATTCATCTCAGAACAAATCAGCTGAACATATAAAACCGAGAAACGTCTCCGTGACATCATCAGTGACATCATCATTCACACTGATGATGTTTGATGGAGTGAACCAGGGCTGCAGCCGGTTGGTTAACGGGGACCTGTTCTGCTCTTTCCTCCGACGTTGACGTCGAGTTCATGGAGAAGAAATCCATCTGAGCCAGAAACAACGTTTACAACATTTTTTCTGCTTTGGTGGCGAGCTGATGTCACCTCGTCACGGGTTTCATCACCTGCAGACGCAGCCTAACGAAGGACAGGAAGTTCCAATGCAGTGAGTGCTGCCCCTCTGCAGGCTTCCTGAAGTTTCTAAAGATGGAGCACCGTCTTCTGTTTTTAGGGAGCACAGGAAGGTCCCTGTGGGTGGAGCCAAACACCATCACATGACAGGAAGAGGAGGCTGACAGCAGACCAAACTGAGCTCGAGGTCATTAATGCTTCAGTGTGAGCTCATAGGCTGCAGCTACACAAGTCCTGACAGGAAGTCAGCCATTCTGGAGACACCCGAATGTCCTCAGTGAAGCTCCTGAACTCGATCACAGCTGCTCTGAGTGACGCTAACGGAAAGCGAGGTGGGAATGAGCAGAGCGCGTCCCCTTTAACGAGCAGGTGCAGGACGAGGATCCGCTCCTGACGCTCGGCGGCGAGGACAGTGCTGGGAGAAGCCGCAGAAATGGCAGAGTCACCGGAGAGCTTCGGCTCGCACCTTCTCAGAAATACAAAGTGCACAAATTGAAATTACATGGCTGTGTGATCAAATTACCAGCTCACAGTGGGGTTCCCTCTGGGACCACTCACCAAATCCTGTTTTTCTCCCCCTCACAGGCTAATTTCATAATTTATCAGAGGTAAGAGCAAATTAATCTTCTGCTTCTGCTTTGCTGTCCCGACCTTGATCCATTTTCTCCTGGAGGCCTGAGGAGGAGGAGAGACACACGAGTGGGGAGGGGATGTAAAAGTGAGGTCCTCGGCTCTTTATCGCCCTCTTTCAACCGACTTTAACTTTTACACGAGGAGGTTGTAGCGTGGCGCTCTGAGCGGCAGATTTACGGCCGTCCTCCGGCGCTTTAACTGCACGTCCAACCACCGTTGACCTCCGGGGTTCCTGCGCCGCTCCTGAACCCATCAAGATGTAAAGTGTGCAGCTGTTACACCTGCTGTGAAACGTCCGCCGACGCAGCAGGCCTTCATCCAGCTGTGGGCTCTGCACGTGCTCAGAGCTGCTGTGGAGCTGCTGGGACAGGCGAGATTAACCTAATGTGTTTCAGTCATGGCCAATCCAGAGCTCCCAGACACCCCGTGAGGCCACCGTGTCCGCCACCTCACCCGGGACCCTCACAGAGCCCCCGCCCCACCGATCGGGCAGATCGAGGAGCCTAAGTTTGGGTCACTTCCATGGGAAGAAACTCCTGATGTGCAGTATCTGCCTGTTGAACCGCTGAAGCCCCTCCTGGGACCCCTGACGCAGAGACGGCTCTGCCTCAGTGAGCTAATTTAATACGCTGTGTCACCAGGGGAAAGCGTGCATGTAGCTCCTCCCACACCGCAGACGTCAGGATTTCAAACGTATGCTTGATTTGTGGTGCTGCATTAAATCAGAAATGTGAACACAAATGGCCGCCAAGTCCCAGAATCAGCAGCCGTGGTGGTACCGTGGTCCACGCACGCGTATCGGTTAGAACAAGAGGCTGTAACTGCAGCTCGCACGCCGCCTGTGCAGGCGTGGCTTTCTGTTGTTAACGTGGTCCGTAGCGTGCTGAGCTCTCCGCTCTTCATGATGGCAGATGTGAAGCCCACGAGTACAAATGCAAACATCAGCTTTCAGAGTCCGGAGTGCCTCAGTGGCCGTGACGGCGGTCGTCTGCAGGCCGGGAGTCTATCAATAAGAATCACTTCTGTCATCGTCCTGCAGACATCGCAGAGGAGACGCCAGAGTCTGAGAAACAGTGACGGTAAAAACGGGTCCTGGTTTGATTGATTAATCTGGATCAGCACAGAGACGCTTCAGCCGCTCTCAGTAAAACTCAGGAGGCTCCTCGGGGGAGGAGTCAGTGGTGGTCTGAGGACGAGTGTCCCGCAGTCGCCATCTTTTCCATGACTTCTGTTCAGGACGTTGATGTTTGCTCTGACTCCTTGCTGTGGTTCCTCCAGAGCTCGGTGTTGCTGCAGGAACACGCGTCCTCACAGGGGTGTCAATGTGCGGCTCGCTTGGGCGTGGCGCTGCGGCTGTAACCATAAATAATGGTGCCCCCACGGAAAAGCCTCTGTGGCACAGCTCGAGGCCCTAATTACAGCACATCAGTCACTGTAGTTAGTTATGGCACAGCGGGGGGGGCGGAGCCATCTATCGGCCGGCCCAGGCTCGCCGCTCCGTCTCTCCTCTCATTCGGCCTCGAGCGTCTCAGCGCTCCCCTCCTCCTTCACTTTATAAATCCTCTCTCCTTTCTCTTCTCTCCTCCTCCTCACCTCACCCCCCCCCCCCCCCCCCAGCTTCACCCCTCCTCCGTCTCCATCCTCCCCGCTCCTACAGCTGATTCCACCACAAAGACTCCTTTCTCGCTCTCTCTCCATCCTGCCGTACGAGGCCTCGCCGCCTCTCTGCACTGCCCGATTCCTTCCACAACAAAGGCGCTCAGAGTCTGACCCTCCTCTGTCCACGCCGCCCGCAGAGGCCGAGACGAACTCTTATTTTTGGAGCGATTTGACTTTCCAACACTTCTGCGGTTTGTGAGTCAGCAGCTGTGAGAACAGTCCAGTGCAGCAGCACTCTGAGGCCAGAGATGGCCGACTGATCCGTGACAGGACCATCTCTGAGCAGGTCGTGACGGTAATCAGATCCTCGTTAGTGAGCCTCATGTGACCACGCCCCTAAACAGCCTGTAGGAAAACCAGCAGTAGTATCTTGTGTTTCCAGCAGGGGGAGCAGCCACAGGTGAAGCGCATCAATTATTCCTGTTAATATTCTGTCATAACGCTGAGCCTGTGTGTAAAAGTGTGATACAGGTTTATATACACCTGTGTGTGAAAGATCATACAGACTGACGTTTTCTCTCCTTTGTAACGATGAGGCTGAGAGCGTCACTGACCCCGGACCAGCTCCCTGACCGATGCTCGGACCCTCGCCTGAGTAACCTCACTCACTCTGCACGAAGCAGAAATAAATGTGTTTCCCAGACGTCGGATTTTTGGGGTCTGTGAGTTTTCTGAGATGCATTCAGCTCCGTTAAAGGAGACTAATTATCATTTAATCTGGATTCATTAGACTGATTGTTTTTTATTATTTTGTTCGGTCATGACGATGACGATGATGATGATGATGATGATGATTGTTCCACAAAAACAACAGTCTGACTGCAGACGGGGGGGGGGCACTGGGTTAATTTATTCTGTTATCGAAGCATACGGAGCATAGAAGCAAAATCAGGCGCCTCAGATCATCAGGCTCCACCCACCGCTGTCAGACGAGCTGGAGATGTTGCTCCTGAATGTGAATGAGACACAAAGTCAGAGCGGCTGCTGACACGCCGAGGCAGAATATGCAAACGCAGCCGTTTTCTCTTCTATCTGCCACATGATTGATGGCGGGTCCTGGCTCCCAGCTATTCGTCACCGGATGAATGCTGAGGGTCAAGAGCCGGGGGGGGGGCAGCAGGGAGATATGGAGGTGGTGGAGCTGCACAGCTCACCTCCAACACGTCACGCTAAGCTTCCTGCGCTAACGTCATTCAGGAGCCGCGTGCTAACTCTGCAGAGCTTCAACACCGACGCAGATCAGGTCTGCAGGAGCTCGGCTGGACCCGCACACCCACAGCAACGCATCACACTTACTCAGAGATAAATCCACGGCAGGAAACAGATGTTACAGCTTTGTGCTACAAACGAACAACGTAGCGTGTGCTTTAGCGAAGAGAGCGCGGCGAGCTGATCGAGTGTTACAGGCGAGAACTCTGACATTTTAGAGACTGATCCTTGAGTTTATTTCAGGTGCTAAACACAGGGAGCAGAATATTTAAATGAACTCTAACAACAATGTTTGCATCACACACATACAGCCAACGATATAACAACATGTTTCCAGTCCTCCATCAGAGGCTGAAGCTCGTATGACTGCCACCGCGGGCCGACACCTGAACACACGTATGAGTCACGACTCAGCGAGCAGTTAGTAAAACACCTGCAGCTGGATATCTTCTCTAGGTTTGTGACCTTGAATCGTGGGCGCGTCATGTTGAAATGACGGCGCTGTTGTAGGGGTGTGATCCATGAAATCCATGGCATGGAGACACGAGGCAGGCTGTTCCTCTGAGTGTCAGTTCTTCTGCAGTATAAGTACAAAAACACACAAAAGTACACAGAAACCTTTAAAACATGAATTAGTCCGTCGGGCCTGTAAATAATATTATTATTATTTACAGGCCCGACGGACTTCTTTAGTCATTTTGGCTTTAAATTTAAAACCGTTTGAATTTTGGGGTCATTTGAAGATTTGCTTGTAAGATGGTAAATAAAGGGTTAAAAGTGCTTTTCCAAGACGTGAAGACACTACTGAGCATGTGCAGATACTTTGAAATGATCCCTCATAGATTCAGTCTTTTCATCAGCTGCCATCTTTCCATCTTCAGCTCTTTAGCGCCACCTGTGGGTCAAAGTTAGACCCACCGCGGCGGCTGATCAGGGCTCAGTTGACCCTCAGATAAGCCCACACTCCTTTTGTTTCTCCTGCAGATGCTTTTGAGTTATGACCTCTCACCTCCAAACCTCCTGAGTTAGGACCGTCCTGTCCTCCCTGCTGAGAGTTCATAATTCAAGCCTTACTTACCTAAACGTCTGTCATCCCCTCATCCCTCCTCCATCATTAACATCTCTGCTCTTTAAGCGGCCGTGAGGACCTTAGCTGACCTCTGTTTGTGTCTCCTGCCGTCCCCAGGTCCAGCAGCTAAGAAGAAGTACGTGAGCTACAACAACCTCGTGATCTAACGGCGCTCCTCCGTCACTGCAGAGCGAGATGTCTGATCTCCTGCAAGAAGGACGAGCAACGGGAGAAAAGCGGCGACGTGCAGGACTTTTTCTTTCTCTTCTTTTGGTCTCATGTGCTTCACTGCCCATCGGAGACGTTCAGGTGCAAAGCGGAGCGTGGTGGGACGACCTCTGAACTCTGACCCCTCCGGGTCGAGAAAAGCTCCAGAAATAAAAATCTATTTGTTTTGTCGTTGAAGCGATGCCAGTGGTTGTGAGGTAGAATGCGGCGGATGCATTGGCGGACGCTGCGGCGACGACTGGGCGGCGACGACGGGCTCCACGCCGCCGGTGATGTCAAACGAAGCGCGAGCCCGCCCCCTCGTGTCTCTTTATGTACTTCCAAACTGCAAGTTCTCACCTTCCTGTCCGCGTGTGTAGTTCTTTATGGCTTATATGTCGGCCTCTTTCTGTTGGTTTGATTTCTGTTGGTTTGTAAGACGGCTGCGGTTGCCATGCTGACGACAGATCTACTTTGCTTCTCGCTTCTCGGTTTGGTTTTATTGAAGCCATATTCTTCTTCGCTCGGAGATTTGGAGGGCTTCGCTCGCGCTGCCACCTGGACTCAGATTTTTATCCTGCAAATGTGAGAAAAAAAAGTTTTAAAGCCTCTGAAAACTTCAACAAACCGTGTTTATGAACCTGCGACTCGCTCGGCTCATTTAGTCCTGACTACACATCCCAGAATCCACTGGGCTGCATGCAGGAAACAGAGCTGCAGGGTTGAAGGCAGCAGAGAATTTTACAGTGCCCGCTCTGGGAGTGTCTGCTGGCCGCAGTTAGCCACTGTTTCCAAATCCACGTTAGCCTCGGAGCGATGCATGCACCGTTCTGACCCCAGTCCTCTTACTCCACCCACACCCCTGCGGGTGGAGTACGAGGACTTATTTTATTCTTTCTCATTCCAATCAACACTTGGACCTGGCCTGTTCCGTCTATCAGGGACCAAATATGGTTTTATTATTATTGCTTACGTCCGTGTTGTTGGCCTCTGCAGCCCCGCCCTCAGCCTCTTTTACCAGCTACTACAACGTTTGCCCATCACAGTTTATTAATTAAAAAATCTTCATGGTGGGAAATCAGAGTTTAAACAATGGATGAAATCCAAACACAGAGTGTAAACAGTAAAACAGAGTAAAAGAGATTCTGTGTGTTTAACGAATGAAACAGTTGAAGCCTTTTGGAGAGTCGTGCTCCATTTTTATTTGCTTACACGTCGACGATCTGATGCTCTGAAAGCAGAAGTAAAACTTCAGTCGTTAAAACGAAGAAAAAAAACGCCGAGACCTCCTTTACCCTCTGCTTCCTGTTTGGACCTCAGTCACGGCGGCCTGTAGACGGTTACTCGCTCGTCTGCAGACTAACCACCGAGCAGATTAACGAGGTTTATTCCAGGTGAGAATCAGCTGAATGAACCCAAACTGTCAGTGTTCTGGAGAAACGGCGTTTTCAGAGGCTTTAACAAAGACAGCAGCAGGTCTGAGGGAAATCTGACCGTTCAGCTGGCCGTGACGCGGAGCCAAAACAGTTTTTAAGTGTTTTTAAAGCCGTTTGTGGTCACATGATGAAACATTCCCTCCCCAACATGCGTGTTCTTCTCCACACACTGTTTGTAGGTGTTTGTTTGCGGCGGTGGGGGTGAGGGGGCGGACCCTTACCCCGAGGGAGCCTCCTTCGGTCCAGGCTGAATCTCTGCTGATTTCATGGACTAAAAAAAACAACTAAAGGTGTCGATGTCGAGGTTGTCAATGCATGCCTGATATGTTTGATGTTGAACCAGAAAAAAAAGTTCTCTGCCACAGTCGATCCCACCTGTCTGCTCCGAATCGTCCGTTCTTCGGTTCCTCGGAAACGTTCTCGCTCGGCAGAATGCGGCTTTGATCGGTTTCTTATTCCCTGCGGGAGAAACACACGGAGAATATATATTTAAAAAAGAAAAACACTTGTTTTAAAAAATGGAAGCATGTATGTTTTCTACTGTTTGTACTTGGTATATTCATGTTGCCCTTGCTGCTTATGTGCCAATGTTGTGGGAGAGATTTACATTTGGCCACTCATGCAACTATTCTGTGGTGTCGTCCAAGAATGTATCAACATGAAATAAAACATTTGGTTATTTTTTTTAGAAACGCCGTCTGTGTATCCATGACGACCCTGAAACGCTCTCGTGTGACCCTTTGCAGACCTTGTGTGACTGACTTCACAGCAGCTTTGCATGATTCACTGTTCACAATAATCCTTCTTTATCCTACAGCCCATCACTTCCTGCCCAGTCTAAAAAAAAGGGCCCTTCCCCTTCCTTAAATCCAGCTTTCTTCTGATTGGCTGCCTCTTAAGACGCTACTTAAGATGACCATATAAGGATGTTTCTTCTCTATGACGTCACGCAGATCTTGTTGAAGTGCATCATCTCTGAGCTCGCAGCCTGTCGACGACTTCACGCCGATCTGCAGATGTGCGCGGCTGGAAAACGAATCGCAAGCAAGAGGAAGTCCTGCTCAGCTCGCTTGAGTGGCTACACGATCCACGCCGTCCTGCTGTTCACCAGCACAGAGAAGCTGCTCCCTGAGTGACGGCCGAGAGCAACGAAAGGCGGGATGTCGGCCTGTGAGCTGCAGCGTCACTGCACGCGTCTACACATGCACATATATGTGCACACGTGCAGTAAAGCAAACAGAATGGAGCTCTGTGTCTGCAGACGGTGAGCGCACAGCACGGATGAGCTGCGCTCGCCTGGCCTCTCGATGTCTTTATCTCCAACATGGAGATAAGCTGCTGGGTGAAGAAAAAGCAGAGGACGAGGAGGTCGGCAATACGACCGCATCTGCCCGGCCATCAGCCAAACGTGGAGGTCAAGACAATCGGCGATGGAAGCGCTGCGAGAACATCTGCCCGTGGTCAAACAGGTCACGGTGTCACTGCAAGCTCGCCAACACTCAGAATCGAGTCAGAACACCAGAGTTCAATGATTTACATGTCGAGGAAATCCATGAAAGACGCTTCCTCTTATTTGTCTGGCGCCGTGTGGAAATCGCAAACACTGCAGCTGAACAAGACCTCAAACACAGCGTTTACACACCGAACACACTCAGAGCACATCCAGGTTATTTATGGAGTTCTCCTGTCATGAGATTATATCCACTGTCTTTGTCACCCGTGTGGACGTGTGACACCTGTAACACCTGAACACTTTCAAGTGTTCGCTTAAACCCGCAAATCCAGTGAGCCTCTCAGAGAGCCTGCGCTCCATCTTTTACATGTCCAGATGGAAAAAGGCCGGAATACTGATCCAGTTTTTAAAGAGAGGAAGAGGAAAATCTGAGAGGAACTTGAAAGCCGTGTGAAACAAACTTCTCCCCGTGTGTGTCTGTGCAGTTAGCTCCTCCTCCTGAAGCCCTGCCAGTAACGATAGAGCAGGACTGTGGCCGCCTCCCCCCGCCTGTCCGCCTCAGCCTGTCTGAGCTGCAGATAAGAGCGGCTGTGGGGAGGACTCGGCTTCGTGTGGATTCACATAACTAACCTTTGGTGTCCAATTAGATTAGCCGCCGCCAAACCAATTAGTGTTTCTGTGAGGAAGGAGGAGATGCCAGCAGTCGTATTAGGACTGATATCCTCGCAGCAGGAAAACATGCTGACGAAGCTCTTCAGCAGCCACTGCAGTGGAAAATGCAGCTTGTTTGCAATAAGAGAAAAAGTTCTGGAGTTGGAACAAAAAGCGTCCGGCTTTAACGAGTCAGAGGAGCCTGACAGTGATGCCGGGTTCATTTCCTGTCCCGAGGAGACAAACGCAGCTCAACCATTAATGAAGCCCGCCGTTTATCGCTCTTCCAGCCCGGAGCGCTGCGAACACCACGAAGCATCGTTTAAAGCAATCAGAGCGGCTTCGCTGTCATGCTCCGGAGCGCTGAGCTCTTTGGGGCGTTTGGGGGGAGGAAACAGGAAGTAAGCGTTGCCACGGTTCAGTAAACTAGTCCCCGGGCTACAGCTTGAATCCTGCGTCATTCAGCTTTTATTTTAAGGTTTTACCTGCTGCCGGTGCCACACCTGAGCACAACTCGTCCCAGGTGGAAGAACAAAGCACACAACTCTGATGTACACCTCACTCCACAGACACACACAAGCAGCTACACAAAAACATGACAAGACATTAAATCCATAACAGTGACACAGACGTGATGAGAAAGAACCAACAGAGCTGAGATCCATGAAGATCAGCAGCTGGACGACCGACAGCCCAGTTTTAACCGAGGAAGCTGAAGCACACCTGATGTAATTCGGTGTGTTGTTTCCACAGGTAAAGGCAGGGTCACCTGTCACCTCACACTATTATTATAATGCATTATTATATAATACTTATAATACAGCTTCCTGTATTATCGGTCACATGATGTCCAGAGTCCAGATCAGCCTATCAGCTACTGCCACCTGTGGGTCAAAGAGGCCACGCCCCTAATAATGCAAAGCCTTAATACAGTTTAACAGGTGAGTTCTAAAAACAGGTGTTATGCAGGGAAACATAGGGCCTATGGGGGCTGATTCACTGCTGCCTCTGCTGGATGTCAGAGGAACTGCAGCCGTCTGTGCTCAGTGCTTTCAGGTCAGGAACCTTATTCATGTGAGCCTGATCCAGACTGTCGTCAGCTCAGTCTGGATCCCCCCCCCAAAGTTCAGATTACAGTGGCTGAAGAAGAACTCCTGCATCAGCGTGTACGCTGAGGAGCCCTGAGCTCAGAGCAGCCGGCACAGTTTAATCACGATGGACTTATTAAAGCATGACTCTAACTTCTAAATCTGCTGAAGTTGAAGCTGTTTTTGTCCCAAAGAGGACGACAAAAATCGATATTTCAAACCAAACCAAGCTTTAGGAAAGTTTGGGGGGAAACACACTTAAAGATGTTCTCCCTGGATGACTGTTAGAGTCCTTAATCGATACCCGCGAGTCCCTGATTACTGAGCACAGACTGAAGTTCAAAACAAGTAAAATAGAGAGAATGGAAGCTGCAGCCAATCACAGCACTGTGCTCAGCCTCAGTCCACGCCTCCTCCTCAGCTGTCTCTGCTGATTTCATCATCACCCTCCAATAACACACTTCCAAACCTCTCCTGACCTCCAGCCTCTACAAACACAGAACAGCAGCAAAGCTCCTCCAAACATTCAGAGGAAGGAGAGATCCCCCTGCTGCTGGGACCACCTACATGTCCTCTGTCACCTCCTCGAGTCCACCTCATTCACACACACACACACACACACCTGTGGTATAAGTGACATGACTGCTCGTTGTGTCACAGAAGGGTGATGGGCGGGCGTGAGGAAATAAAGAGCAGCTGATGACATCAGCAGGAGGCAGACTCCCACCTAAAGCACAAACTGCTGAATCAGAGTTTCCTCCTTCAACGCCAGCAGACATTCATCAGGGATTATCTGCCTGCTCTGACAAAAAAGGGCCGGTAATGACAAATATTTCAATATTTGAATGTCTAATGTGAGATAAGCTCAACCTCGTGGTGAGGCAATTAAAAAAGCACCAAAGGAAATGAACGATTTATCTTCGGGAAGCATCGAGGGCGGCCAACGAGTGACGGCTACGGAACAAAAGTCCGGCTCTGACACGGCGCCGGATGGACGTTATTGCTCGGCAGCATCGTCGTCTGCACTTGATGAGGTCCCCCCTGCTATCGGCTCAGAGATAGCAGGTGTCAATGGAAACCAATTTAAGGCGTCCACAGCAAAGCAAGTTATTAACCCGCCTGCCAAAGAACTGTATCTTCCCCTCTCCCTCTTTATTTTAGGAAGAGGGACAGAATGAAAGCGAGAGCGGCTCTTTCAGAAGTCGATTAGCGCTTTGACACTTTGTCTTTTTAAACGCTCGAGTTAGACGCTGAAAGCTTCCCAGAGTAGAGGGCGGAAGGGGAGACGCTCGTGTCCTTCAAGTGGAAAACTCAATCAGTGTGACTGATGGGAGCGTGGAAAAGGGTCGCCCTCTTTGTCTCAGCCACTGCTGCGTGCACGCAGAGGGGTACAGGAAGCCGTCGCCACACTTCCTGTTCCAGCATCGTGACGGCCCCAGACTCAGGGCAGACCTTTAACTGATCCAGCGCTCTCACACTCTGTGACCTGAGAGGCCTGCAGAGTGAGAGGAACCACAGTTTGTTGGTTTTCTGGATGGTAGAAAAAGGAAAGAAGCACCACGCAAATGTTTGTGCACTCCAAGAAGCTGAGATGGTCCACAGACCATGTTCTCTGGTTCTTTCTTTAAACAGACTCGTGATGAATCTGGATTAAAACGTAAATTTCCAGGTGTCTGGAGAAACACACACACATTCTCGTTTAGCTATGTTAGTGAGGACATCTCATTGACACAATGCTTTCCCTAGCTGCTTACCCTAACCATAACCTAACTGTAACCCTGACATTAAAACCACATTTTGAGGCTTCAAACTCGTGGGGATCGGTGTGTGTGTCCTCACAAGTATTGCCAATTTCTGGTCCTCACAAAGATGTGTAAACAGGCGCACACACACACTCTACAAATCCTAAAGAAGCTTTTCATCCAAAGCACAAAACTTTGATTCCACAAACGTAATGGTTTGATGTGTATTCCTGAACATACGTGTGTTACTGTTGTTGACATGAACATGTGACTAATATCCACACTAATGCACAGGAGAAGAAACTGTGGCGTGGTGAGATGAGACGCTGTCTGTTATTACTCCGAGCCGTGTTTTCATACATGTTTGATGTTAAAAATAAATTCAGAGGACAGCTGAAAGTCTCTGCTTTTAAACTTGTGCAGAGCCGATGGGACAGTTCATGTCCAACCACCCGGTCTCCACGGGAGATGGGACATACTCGAGCCGCCCATCGGCCCCGACCTCCTCCCAACACAAACTTCAGAATTAAAAGTTTCATGGACGTGGCGCCAAAAGGTGGAGCTCCTAATCTGTGACGAGCTGAAGCTACAACACGAACGAAGCTTCAAAGAAACCCCAAAAGTAGAAGCTGCAGATGAAGCAGGTCATTGGCATTCGGCACATGCTTCGCTGAAACGACACTTGGCCTCTGCCTCCTCTCGCAGCTCGCTGCTCTCACAGAGATGTTCATTTTCAGATTTCACACTTGATTTAGAGCCAAACCGGCAACATTTAGAACTCAATCAATCTTCCTGCTTTACATACAACCTGAAAGAGCCGTAATTTTCCAATCAGCCTCAGCAGTCGCTGCTGTCACTTCCAATGTATCGCAACATCCCCCAAAACCTTCAAGACTGTGAGCAAAACCCACTCGGCATTAAAGCGGCATGCAGCTCCGCTTCGCTGCGCAGGCTCCCACCTCTGTTATGAACACTGTGCAATATCAAACCAGCCAGCGCCTCACATTCCCTGCAGAAGCCTCTACATCGTCCAGCAGAAGCACAGCATCAGCCAACCCTGCCTCATCCCCAGCACTGCGTTTCTGCGTGCTGTTATTAACGTGAATATCGACAGACTCTCCCAGCGCGGTGCATCCAGCTCGCCGGCGGCTGCGGCGCCCTCATCCATTCTGCAATCCTCCCTCTGCACACATCATCTGTTTTGGGCTCCTGGGCCATACATCAATGTGGCGGGCCAGAGAAAAGCTCTTTAAGTTGCATAAACACAATGTCGCCCGGGCACCCACCGGCTGCCCGTGATGGATGGGACCGCACACAGAAGAGGGAGCCGGATCCTTCCAGGAGCTGACGGTGGAGCAGCGCCGAGCGGGCGTCATTGCTCTTCACTTCTAAGTGGAGAGGCTGCGTGGTCACCGCTGACGCGCAGCTCTGCAAGCGTGAAGAGGCCGAGCCGCACAGAGGACATTAATCACACCGGCCTCGGCCTGCCCGAGCCTTTTACCCAAACGCTGCGCTCCAGGGATGGTTACTCCATGCTGCTCGAGCATTTGTTTCTTCCTTCCTAATCACCATAACAACAGGTGTGACGAATACACGCGACGGCCGTCGGCGCAAAACAAACACCTGCACAAACTACAGACACCTTCAGAGGCTCGACAGCAACCGACTGACGAGTACAGGTTACTGATCAGGAAGAGGAAGAGGACAGTTGAGCATCAGTATCGAGGATGTCATGCAAAGCATCTAAAAACTGCAGAGTTTAGTTCTTTTGGATTTGACTATGAACTGATATTTTTGTTGAGTCCAGCTGGAAGCCAAAAGTCTTTCCTGTTGAAATGTTGCATTACACTGAAACATGAATACATATGAGGAACTAGTTGTTCTGGCAAAGTTTGTTATCAGTGTTTGCTCAAAGGGTTCATCTGCCCTGGATTACACATCCTGATTCATGTTGACCAGTGACAGTGTCAGGCCTTTAGCTTTAACGTTCAAACAAATTTAATGTCCAACAAAATGGTTCAAAGGGGGTCAATGGGACATTTCTTCTCTTATATATCAGATCCTGCCTAATTTTCCTTGTTTGGTTAATATTTTAATTTGTTTGTTGAAAAAAAAAGCTCAGCTAACAACTGCAGCAGCCGCCATCGTGTTTGGAGTTTCACACCTGGAGCTACTTTACTCTCTGAGTCAGGTGAGGCGTTTGAACCGGCAGCTCGTTCCTGGTTTCTGTTCGCACTGAGAAAACTGAAGCAAACCAATACTACGCATCACCACAGACCACGGGGGAGGGTTCAGTCTGCTGATTGGCCAGAAGAGTCTCTGGACTGAGCTGTGTCATATCGTCCAAATCTGGGCCACGACATCGAGACTCACACAGGCATGTCTGACAGCGAGAGCGACTGCAACAGCCTCGAACTGTTCTGCAGCTGAAGGTGGAAACAGCAAAAAGCACAAAAACACGGCGCCGAGTAGAACCGGGCCACAAAGGAGGCGACACCAGCAGCTGGAGGCCCAGGCGTCAAACAGATGAGTCCATCGGGTCATTTGTTGCAGCGACACGGTGGAAAAGCTAAACTTGCTGTTTCATTTCATGAAAACTTTAATCCTAAAGGAAAGCTGGCTTCTTGATAAAATAAAACATTCACTCTACAAAAAATAGAATAAATAAAATAATAAATAAAAAATCGATTCACTAATAAGAATTAAAAATGCCTCAGATTTGAGTCTATTGGCAGTAAGTGTGTGATCAGTGTGAGCAGCGCTCTGGAACAAAAAGATGGAAAATGACTTTCATTTCTTTGCATTTATAGAAGCTGCCAGCGTTTCAGGCCCAGCCGCGCCCTGCACGTCTGCGGTGCTGCATCCCAGAATGCAAAGCATACCTGGCCACGCAAAGGCGTCTACCTCACACGCCTACACTTGTAGGCAGGTGTGATCAGGATTGGACCACCCTTTCAGCAAAAATGAACTGGGTGTTTGTAACTGGGCTAAGAAGAGCTCCTCCAGGCTCCTAACTCATAAAGAGAGGAGGAGGAGCTTATGTTTATAGTCGCTGACAGGTAAAAGTCACAGCTGAAATGAGAGCCTGATCAAACATCCTTCTGTGCTGCCGCCCATTTTTCTGCAGAGCCCTGCTGAACATCTTGTGAAGAAAGGCAGTTGCAGATGTTTTGGTGATTCAGATCAACGAGAAAAGAGCAGCTCCCACTGCCTGCATGCGACGGCTGAGCAAGGAGAGAGGAAAAATGTCTGAGTGAATATTTCATTTGAGAACAAAACGGGAAAGTTTTCACAGACGCACAAAACTAAACTGGTGTGATCTGAAACCAGTACAAACAAAGAAAGCTGTCTCCATCTCACTGACGTCAAATAATTACAAAGTATTTGCTGAGTACAAAGGGAAACAAATACTGCAGTTTATCACTTTCATGTAAATGAGGTTCAACGTATTGTAATCATCACAGTAATATGACATCACTGCTGTCAGGGTGGCTGCGGTGGTTTTTCCTGTTTTCTGTCTAGACACACAGCTAACTGCTAATTAGCAATAACATCATAAATCCTACAGTTTCACTCTCAGAAACTGGAGCTCAGAGCTTTGGGACAATTTCACTGTAACAGTCACCTCGAGGGCCTTTAGACTGTACCTGATAATAACATATCCCCTATGAGCAAGCAAGCGCTTTGGTGACAGTGAGAAGAAAAAACTCCCTTTTAACAGGAAGAAACGACTGTCAGAACCTGGCTGGGGGGGTCGCTCCTCTGCAGATGGTCACTTCCTGTTTCACAGCTTCTCTCTGATATTTCCTGCTCTACAGAAACCTGGTTACAGCACGATGATTGTGTGAAATGGATCAGCACCTCGACATACACCAGCTGTCAAAATCCTCAAAAGTTCTTGAAAGAGTTGATGACCTGCAGAGGAACGGTTTAATGGTTTATTTGGTGAGAGTTCCCCGTTTACAGGAAGCCTGGGCCGGCTCACTGTTCAAAGCCTCTGAGTCTGTGGTCCTGTGAGTAATAAGTTCACAGAGATGAATTTAACTGGTGAGGAGGAGACACTAACTGCCTGTGTTGGGATGCTGAGCCCACTGTCCTCTGATACAGCCAACTGTTAACTGCAGCGCTCATCATCACGGATCCTTGGAAAAATGGGCCCCATGGATCTGTTAATTCAAGGAACCTGCACAACCTGTAAGAACCAATAAAAGATGTCCTGCTCACACAGGTTTTACACTTGAGTTAAAGACAGAACGCCCACAGTCTTAGACTTTAATGGGATATTTTATTTCAGGGATTTACCAGGGGCAGAGCAAACAGCTCAATCAGGCAAGATGATTCATAAATCACATGATAATGAATGAGTAAATATAATCATATATAACTAAACAATCCGATACTGATGTCGTCTTTGTAATACTGGTCTTATTACAAAGGGAGGGAGTGCGCTCTGGCCATAGGTGCAGCCTTCTCCTGGCTGCAGCTGATGAAACGAGTAGAGAAACCGTGATCATCAAGGTTGACCCTCATGCTTTTCTTGCTGAAGCTCCCCACTGTGAACCGTAACATCCGTTTTTCCCAACTCACTCGCAGAAAACTAAGAAATAAGAGTTATATATTCTTATAACCGCAGAGCGCTCTGATTCTTCCAGCTCCCCATCAGTCGTGTCCATACATCACACTCTACACGACTCGGAGCACTTTATTATTAAACCACATTTATTCTTTTAGCATGGATTATCACAGTCTCACATATAAATCTGTTATTATAGATTAATATGTGAGACTGTGGTAATGAGCCTGATGTCATTCTCTCGTGATGATGAGCTGGGGGATCTCTCTCTCGAGTTTCAGTCAGGTTTCAGGGCCCATCACAGCTTCAGTGAAGGTTACCGATGATCTCATGGCCTCTGACGCAGTGCAGCGTTCGATACCGTCGACCATCTTCAGCGTGTCAGAGAGATGGAAACAGCTCGAAAGAACTACTTCCTGTTTAATGGCACAGAAGGATGGCAGCTAAAGGACCATCAGCTGGACAAGAAGAAAATGGATATTTACTGATTTCTTTGTACACTAACCCATCTCATGAACTTTCACTGAACAGATCAAAAATCCTCACACAGACCCAAAATAACCAAAGCACATTATAGCCAGCCTACAGTTCATCCAGAAAGTACTCGCAGCACGTCACTTCTGCCACACTGTGTCACCTTAAAGCCTAAAAACAGATTCATTTCATTTTAGCTTCAAGTTCTGCACAAAACACCCATCATCACAAAGTGAAGCAGGTTTGCTTTAAGGGCAGCACTGTTGCCTCACAGCAAGAAGGTCCTGAGTTCAATTCCACCATCGTCACAGTCGGAGGTTTCTTCCTGATAAAAGGGAGTTTTTCCTTCCTACTGTCACCAAAACGCTTCTAATGTCTGATTGTTGGAGCTTCTCTGTATTATTATTGGGTCTGTACCTTACAGTATGAAGCACCTGGAGGCAACTGTTGGTGTGATTTGGTTCTGTATAATTAAAACTGAATTTAAAACTTGAACTTGATGATAGCAGGGAGGAAAAACTCCCTTTTAACAGGAAGAACCTCAGGGAGGGGCGGCCATCTTTCTCTGTATTATAGTAGCTTGTAACTACAAACAGAACTTTAAAGAGAAATAAACAACAACACAGATTTATGTGACTTCATTAAAGCATCGCAGAGGTCAAAGTAATAACGTGGAACAACTGAAGGCTTGTTATCAGCACCGATGGCTGATGCTCGCTTCTTGTCAGCTCCGCCTCTTCTATTTCCTTTAAACGGCACATTTGTGCATTTTATTTCCGTGCAGCAGGCTGAACCTCTTTATCTTCTTTGTGCTCCTCTAATGAGGCTGAATTTCATGTAGAGATGGAAGTTTCTGAGTCATTTATCTTTATTTAAAGAGAAATCCTACAAATCAATGAAACTTCTCTGCTGGTGTCGACTCATTTGTCTTCCTTCCTCTGCTGTTCATTTTTCATCCTCGTTTGGTCTTTCACAGGTTTTTCCTCTTTATGCTTTAGCTTCAATCTGGAGCCTTTGTAGAAGCTTCAAGCACCTCATAAAGTATATATTTCATGTCATGTCCAGTAGATTTAAGTCAATATATGCAGAAGGTTAAAAAGCATGAAGGAGGATCACTGGGTCTTATTCTGCAGATGTAACCTGAAATATCCAAAGAACAACCAAAGCAGTGTGTTGATACAAAGGACTACTGCTGCCAACATGGCGGTTGTTTGCTCAGGGTCTTCTCTTTTGTCTTCTTGGAGTTTGAAAGTGGACAAGATGAACGAGAAGTGCATCTCACTGAGAAACTGAGGGTCAGGTGACCTGCTCCTCTGTGAGCTGACCTGAGTGAGACAGAAACTGATGAGTTCACCGAGCTCAGAGATGAGCTGAGAACAAGGCTGATTCTTCCACAGACGTCCATACACCCACACGCTGCTTTAGATCCACAAGGTTTGTCTTTCATACCTCGTTAAAGTAACAGGTCCTTTGTAACACTGATATATAACAAGGTTCATGAGTCGTTATTATGTAACACATTCCTTACTTTCTAACCTTTTAATAATTTTGCTGAATGTCACAATAAAAAATACAGTTTCTTCTGATTACTCTCTAATCCTCAGAGAGAATAAAGTTTAAAGGAATAACATTGGTTGTGTAACATGACACATGAACAGCATCAGTAAGTTATTAAACATTTCATCCCTGCAACGTCGTCTCAGACCCAAAAACATGGGAATCTCTGTCTCTGCCTTATTTATAACTTTTTAAAATGTTCATGATATAATAAATGACTCTGACCACAAAGCAGATCCTTACAGCTCCTCCTGCAGGTGAAGGCGCTGGATTCACCAGGCATTCTGGGTTGGGCCCAGCACCCCTGCTGTGGGTGAAGTTGTTGGATGGATGTCCTTCCTCATTCACACTTGGTCTTTGCTCCTCACCAAGCACCACTTTGCATTGAGAGCCCAGGTGTAAATTAATGGGTAGCCCTCTCTGTGATATAGTGTCAATACACTGCAGTGTCTTTGTGTCGCTTATCTGAGCAGCCAGTTTAATTAAAAACTCACAATCTCCAACCTTCCTCTCATATCAAACATCCTTGAAAGAGTAGTTGTCAAACAGCTAACAGATCATCTGCAGAGGAATGGCTTATTTGAAGAGTTTCAGTCAGGTTTCAGAGCTCATCACAGCACAGAAACAGCTTTAGTGAAGGTTACAAATGATCTTCTTATGGCCTCTGACAGTGGACTCATCTCTGTGCTTGTCCTGGTAGACCTCAGTGCAGCGTTCGATACTGTTGACCATAATATCCTATTAGAGCGATTAGAACATGCTGTAGGTATTACAGGTACTGCACTGCAGAGATTTGTATCATATCTATCTAATAGACTCCAATTTGTTCAAGTAAATGGAGAGTCCTCTTCACACACTAAGGTCAATTATGGTGTTCCACAGGGTTCAGTGCTAGGACCAATTCTATTTACATTATACATGCTTCCCTTAGGCAGCATCATTAGAAGACATAGCATAAATTTTCACTGCTATGCAGATGACACCCAGCTCTATCTGTCCATGAAGCCAGGTAACACACACCAATTAGTTAAACTGCAGGAATGTCTTAAAGACATAAAGACCTGGATGGCCGCTAACTTTCTGCTTCTTAATTCAGATCAAACTGAGGTTATTGTACTCGGCCCTGAAAATCTTAGAAATATGGTATCTAAGCAGATTCTTACTCTGGATGGCATTACCTTGGCCTCCAGTAACACTGTGAGGAACCTTGGAGTCATTTTTGACCAGGACATGTCCTTCAATGCACATATTAAACAAATATGTAAGACTGCTTTCTTCCATTTGCGCAACATCTCTAAAATTAGAAATATCCTGTCTCAGAGTGATGCTGAAAAACTAGTTCATGCATTTATTACTTCCAGGCTGGACTACTGTAATTCACTATTATCAGGATGTCCTAAAAACTCCCTGAAAAGCCTTCAGCTGATCCAAAATGCTGCAGCAAGAGTCCTGACAGGGACTAGAAAGAGAGAGCAGATTTCTCCTGTTTTGGCTTCCCTTCATTGGCTTCCTGTTAAATCCAGAATTGAATTCAAAATCCTGCTCCTCACATACAACCATAACACATGGTTGTATTATTGTAGGGTCTAGCTTACAGTATAAAGTTCCTTGAGGCCAGTGGCGGTCCTAGCCTGTTTGGCGCCCCGGGCGAACACTCCCTCTGGCGCCCCGCCCAGCCCCCCCAATTGTTACACCCTTTTTACGCACGCTCTTTTCTACTCTGTAATATTCTTGTCAATTTTCTTGATATTTATTTATAATCCCCTCTGTTAATCCTTGATATTTATAATTGAGTGATCTGTATATATTAGTGCTATTTCTTAAATGGGTAAAATCTGTAACATAATGTATTGTTTGGAGTTTAGTCTCTTACTGTTACTATTTTTACCATTTCTTCTTGGAGCAACTGTAACCCACATTATTTCCTTAGGGATTAATAAAGTATTCTGATTCTGATTGTTTTAGGATGACCTGCCATTATCCAATCACACATCTGCTTACCTGTATCTTTTGCTCGTTTCTCCTCTTCTTTTCTCTTTTTTCTAAACTGAGCACCTGATGGCTTTGACCTTTTCTTGTCCATCTTCCGTTGGTTTTAATTTTGCACTCCAGTATGAACACCCATCCCCCAACCCGAGGGTCACCACAACATAACCTAACAGACCTACACCTTAGTTCCCAGATTCACTTTGTCGAGGGTTTATTTCTGGGATTTTGCACAACCCAGGATTCAAATCATGAATACATAATGGACTTGGATTTACAACATTATGAATAACATGTGCTCTATTTGGAAGCAGCAGGTCTCTCCTCCCCTTTCGACAGGTTGTGTGTGAGACTTTAAATCAGCGGTCCCCAACCTTTTTTGCCTCACGGACCGGGGTTTAAGGTGTCGCGGATGAATACAACAAAATAAAACTAGTACCGGTACCGAAAAAAAGAAGATTTATTCATAACACACGTGAAAAGACCCATGAAAACCGAGTTAACGATAAAAACGATAACAAAACAACGCTGAAAACTGATAAAAACCCTGAAAACCATACATTTCACACCTGAGCCTCAACTCTCGCGGCCCGGTACCAAACGACTCACGGACCGGTACCGGTCCGAGGCCCGGGGGTTGGAGACCGCTGCTTTAAATGATCAAACTGTAAATTATAAATTTTAAATTGTTATTGATCCCTTTACCCCTGGTCCTTATTTTCTTACTCTTCTTACATTTATTGTTTGTTTACTTGCAGTGCTGTAACTGGAGCCTCGTCGTCACGTCTCTCTATATACTGGACTGTATGTAGCAGAGATGACAATAAAGTTTACTTTGACTTCAGCAGCGCGCAGGCGCACTGAGGGCTCTCGCGCTCACTTTTCGCCTATAGAATTTTGAAAAAACATCGGTGCAAATTATAAGTCTGTATGATAATGTCTCGTGTTTGTTGGTTTGTTTTTATTTTGTTTTATTTTGCGAGTTGGTTATTAGATGCTGCTCCAGCCAGCCAGAGAATCCCCCGCCGCCCCGCCCTCTCCTCCCTGTGCCGCAAGCAGCAGGCGCACCTCGCAAACGGAGGGCGCCCTTACTCCCAGCAAATGGGCAATAGAAAACCGATCGGTGGCTATGACATTCCCAATATGGCATCATGTCGGGGCAGCATGAGTACGAGTAAATTTTTTTTTTTTTTTGCAGATGCCCGTGATGCCGCCCCCCACCACGATGCCGCCCCGGGCAACCGCCCATGTCGCCCGTATCAAAAACCGCTACTGCTTGAGGCGACTGTTGTTGTGCTACTTGATGCTGTATAAATAAAACTGAATTGAATTTCCTTCCTGTGCTTTCCTCCTCCCCCTCCTCCGTCTCAGTGATCAGTGTTATTCTCCAGCAGCGTTCCTCTCGTCCTCGCTGTCTGCAGATCAGTTTCAGAGAGACGTGTTTCTGGGATTGAGCAGCGGCTGATGACTGATCGGAGTTTTAGAAGAACAAAGCCCTGGAGGTTTGCAGCGCTGCACAGATCCCCCTCTGCCTCTCGTTCTGTGTAAATAAGCGTAGATGAGGCAGACAGACAGATGGCCGAGCTGCCGCGAGTTTGATAACAGTCCTGCTCGGAGCGCTGCTGTCGGCAGGGAATTTTCTCGGCTGCATTAAAAGGAGATTGACTTTACAAGAGGAAAACATTAGAAAGCAGCTCGACTCGGCTGGTGGCTTTACTCTTATTTACACACTGAGAGGAATGACATGAGTCAGCAGCTGAAGCTGAAGGCGTGGTTGGTGTCAGAGGTGAAAGTGTGCACGCTCACAGCTCTGCACCCACATTAGCACCTGCAGTGTTTCTGTCAGCTGAGCTGGTTGTAAAATTAAGGAGGATTCAGACGTCACCAGCTGATCATCACAGAGGTCTCCACGGACACCCCAAAGCTATCTCAGAAAGATGAAGTGTTTCCTCCTGAGCACCAGGGTCAGGTTGATGATGTACAAAGTTCATTCAGCATTCTCAGGTACGCCCACACCTGTCTGCAGCCGGGCCTGCAGCAGGCTTCGATTCTGGCACGTGCTTCAGGGCCATCTCTTTCACCTGCAGCCATGTTAAAGACGACTGTAGCAGCTACTCCAGATGTTTTTACCCCACTGTCACGTCTTAGCTGGAGGAAACATTTTGCTGTTATGTCTTCATGGCTGGAAAACAATTATCAGCAATTTGCCACTCAGAAAAAATCTAAACCAAGTGATGAGACGTAGTAGACCTAGTGAGCCACACACAGGTGTCTGGCTCTGCCTCTGGTCTTTGTGTGGACTGAGTCAGGAATGACAGGATGCCATGTAGTTTGATGGAAATGAGAATGATCAGCCTACAGAGGGCTGAATTCAAAGACGCCTGCAGCAGGACGGTCTATTCTGCATCAGTTTTGAACACATTTCATTGCAGAAACTCCTCCCAGATCTGGACCAGTGCATCGCTGAACTCCGGACAGTTTGAGGTGTGACCTGGTGGCGTCAGATGGACTTCGTCTGGGATGTTGTGAATCATGAAGAGCCCAGAACCAACAGAGGGTCCAAGGACTTTATCCCGATACTTAATGACAGTCAGGGTGTCGTTGTCTAGCTTGTAGAGGTCTGTGTGTCCCTCTAGGGATATGTCTCCACAGACCATCACTGACCCAACACCAAACCGGTCATGCTGAACGATGTTACAGGCAGAATGATGTTCTTCACGACTTCTCCAGAACTCCAGATCATGTCCGACACATCCACACCAGCGGCCTGCTGGAGGTCATCTTGTAGCTCTGCAGTGCTCGTCCTCTTTGGACAAAGGAGCGATATCGGTCCAGCTGATGGGTGAAGGCCTTCTACGGCCCCGTCCAGCTCTCCTACAGTAACTGCCTGTGTCCTGGAGTCTTCTCCATGCTCTTCACACTGTGCTGGGAGACACAGCAAACCTCTGACAATGACATGTATTCATGTGCCATCCTGGAGGTTTGGACAACCTGTACAATCTCTGCAGAGGCCTGGTACGACCTCCTGACCCTAGACAAATGCAGAGCCAGTGAAAAAGAGAAACATGTCAGAGTCCTCCAGCAGTAAAACCCTTCCTGTTTGGGGCCAGGGGTCATTGATGTTCCTCTACTGCACCTGTTGGTAATTTCATTAACACCAAAGCAGCTGACTTTGATTACACCTGTTTTGCTGCTGAACTCAAAGTCCCAGAGGTGTAACTGACTGAATGATCATCCCTCTACATGCCGTCCTTTCAGTGCATCCACATTAAATCTTTCTCTCCAGGAAGCTACATAAGAATATCTGCCTGCTTCCTCTGTTTTGGCCTGCTGGGTCTATTTGTGTATCCACATGTTGCTGACATACAGCAAACTGTATGAATGTCACGCTGGACCTCCTGCTCCACTGCTGAGCCCTGGTGATGCAGAAGCCAGACGTCTCCACATCAATATTTTGCATTTTCCTGCACAGCTCAGGCTGCGCTTCACGACGAGGAAACGACTTCTCCCTGCTCGGCCCAGATAAGGCCCCACACTGAGTCGCTGAGTGGGGGGGCAGCAGCTGATGTATTCTGGGCCAGGCTTTGATCTCCTGCATGCCCATGTTCTGACTACAAAACAGGCCCGAGACAAGGCGGCCACATACTCCCAGCTGGGTGACTGCAGTGTGGGAAAATGGACTGAGGCAGCTAAAATACAGCCAAACAAGCTAAAACATGCACACATCCTGAAATTCAGATTTGAAAGCAGAGCAGCAGAAAAGGAAAGAATGCTTAATGAGATAAATTCACACAGGTAGGACACCTGAACTTTACCTGCAGGAAGGAGTGAAAAGAATAAGAGACACAAAATGAGACGTGACAGCGTCTGCAGACAGAGACTGAAGCTGAACTGCTTGTGTAGCCCGTTTGCGTGCGTCACGCCTGTCGATGCGTTCAGTTCTGGCTTCTGAGTAAGAGGCGGAGACGGGACTGTATCTCTGGGTTCTTCACTGTCCATCGCTGTAATATGTAAAAATACAGAAAACCATGAGCTGTCCTCGGGCCAAGCTGGAAGGAGCTGTGTGTTGTAAAGTTATGACGTATGAATCCTGCTTCTGGGTCCAAACGACTCTGTGTTTATTGAGGCTGTTGTGTTTTTAACATGTTTTAATGCTTTGTATCTTGTTCTGTTTAATCTGAAAAAGCCCCTAAAAACAGTCAGTGATCACTGTCGGCCTCTCTCGGTTTTTATCACCACTGTTCATTTTAAAGCTCAGTTTTTAAGCCTTACGATGTAACTCCAGCCCAGCCCATGCAGCAGTATATTAATGACTAACCTGGTATTGTGGATGGATTATCTCAGTTGTTCTCCTGACTGAAGTTTGGTCCGTTTACAGCATCCTGCCATGCAATTGCATTTGTCCCTAACCATCGGGAACCCTCACGTTAACTTTTATCGAGTGGAAAAAAGTTAGCGTTCATCCTCCAGCTTCACTGTGTTTATGTTATGCTAACATAGCTGTGTCGCTAGCGATCACGTAGCATATCATTATATACCAGCTAGCCCAACTTCAGTAACCCTACAAACGTCACTGCTGTTTAGTTTTCTGTCTTCATTTATGTTGGAAGTGATAGCAGAGCTGTACGTTTGAATGTTTCAGAAATCTCTCAGTCAGAACATGCTATATCATGTTTAGGTGGAAGCTAGTGAGCTAACTTCCTGCTAACTTCTAACTCTGTTTAACTAAATAAATTCTGTTTTCATGGATGTTAAACTTAATTGTTACACCTGGTAAAGTAGCAACGCTGATCATTGTGGCTAATCAATAGACCCGACTGCATTAACTGTAGTGAAAAAAATACACTCAAGCTCTCAAGTCAAAAAAAGCATCGTATAAATAATATATAAAACAATATATTGCTAAAAAAAATAAAATTAATAAAATTAATGAATAAACAAAATAATGCAAAAAATGAAACAAGAGCCAGGATCCAACATTTTGTTTTTTTGAAATATAATAAAAATTCACAATTTAACCCTTAAATCAAATCCAATAAAATTATATTGAAAGACAACATTTAGCAGGTAATATTCAAATTTATGCTAAAGCACAAAAGCAAATAATGAGAAACCACATTTCCAGAACATAATATCTCCTACCTGTCATACATAGAGATACAGAAAACCATGAGCTGTGTGTGTTGTGCGTCTGCTAGGCCGGCTCCCCTGATAAAACAACACAATATTTGCGATTAACAAAATACAGCAGAGATTTCTTTCAGCTAGCCTGGTGCTAGCAACCAGGCTAACTTAGCACACTAGCGTTACAGCTGAAGCTAAAATTAGCTACAAATTTCAGTTAGCGAACTCACAGTGTTGCCAACTCCTCAGTAAGGAAAATCGCTATTGGTTGTCCTAAAAGTCGCTAGAAGTCGCAAAATGACGTCATTGCCTAATTTGCATAATTGGTCATGCTAATGTAATTGTAACCTACATTGTTGGAGAGAGAAATAACATCGTGGAACGAGACATAATGCAAGTAAAAAACGTCCTAAATGCAGTTAGAATTTATTTAGAACTACAAATTAAATTTCTTTTAGCAATTATTGTTTTTTTAATGTCATAATTCCAACCCTGCTCCTTTATCCGGGCTTGGACCGGCAAAAGTGACCCAGATAGGCACTCTGGTGGAGTTACTTTGTGTGTGTGTGTGTGTGTGTGTGTGTTCAGAAGTAGTTTTAAACCTTGTGATCCACAAAACAGCATAAGAGTAAAAGAAGAGCTGACTGCATTACAGTCAGTGCGGGAGCAGCAGCTTCGCTCATGCGCGATTCATTTGCAGTTTGGATGCATAGGTGTGAACGTCTCCTGCCCTGATAGCAGCTGGTGGAGGACTATCCTCCGCCCATAGCTGGACTGGCCATCGGACATACCGGGCATTAGCCCGGTGGGCCGCTGGCGATTTTTTGTTTTTATGGACCGATGGATTTTTTCTTTCTTTTTTTTTTTTTTTTTAGGAAGGGTATATATAATGAAAGGTGTTGGATTGGCCAATTGGTCATGATCGACTCTGGGCTGGACCAATTACAGCCGAGGAGGCCGGATGCACCCTCCCCCTAGTTTAGCAATCTTATAGACGAACTAAAGAAAATGGAGAACAAAAAAAGGAAAGGAGGTGTTTATGAAAATATCACTAAATCTGTCATTTATTAATTTTAATATTAATTAATGATCATGTCTCACCTCTAGTGTTCTTGGTCTTAATTTAAGGTTTCTACCATGTGTTGTAGATAGTTCAGGAGGTTAACTCGACCAAGCAGTCTTTTTGTTTCCGCTATGTACTGTTTAAAATCCAGAACAGGGAGGATGGTGTAGGTTTAAGTTTATTAGATTGATACATATATACCAACAAGGCAGTGTACATCAAAGCAGTTGTTTTCATGCAAAGGCTTTATGGTTTTTCCAATAGCGATTGACAGATCACGTGACTTTCGTGCATTGCATGCTGGTAACTCGTGGCAAAACAATCCAAGTACCGCATCAAACGCAAGCATTTGCATCACCGCAAAACGTTCATTCTCCGGTTCCAATACCTTCTTGGTTTTTCCTTGCCCCTCAAAAAAGGAATGTACAAAACTAAGGAGAACAATGCCGGACCGTACAAAGACAGACTCGACGAAAAGGCAAAGAAAAGATACGAGGAAAAAATCAAAGGAGTGAGAGGGTCAGACCCTTAGGAGCACACAGAGTGGACGTTAGCGTGCTGCCCAACTTTCACCACGCTCAGATTTATAATTATACAGTTCTTGGAGTGAGTGCATACACTCATGAAGTTTAGTAACTTCAGGTCACTGCAACAAGCCCGGGTACAGTTTACCGACGGATGGGTACAGGACCTTGAAATGCACCGTGTAGAACGACCATCGTACAAACAAAGGTAACCAGTCTCACAAATCGTCTTCATAAATACACATTCGTTAACCGTTTATTAATATAACCTTTGAGCTCAACGGTAATTAATTAGTAGTGGAAATAATTTCTGGCAGGCATTACAGAAATGTAGCAGTGACAATAATATTGTATGCTGTACTCGTACTGGACAATTAGTGATACAAAACAACTGTTTTATCCTGTGAATAAAAGTATATGTTTTTGTCAATGTACCGTGGTAATAACAGAAGCAAAACGCAATATTGGGTCAGGACAATTCACTATTAATGCACAATAAATAAAGGAGCATAGCACGACAATTTCTGTTCAGCGCCACACTTGCTTGTAACCTATATCACCAATTATGTTAAGAAAAATGACGTATTAACTACAGCAAAACACTGACCTTTGTGGGAATGCTTGGAGCAGACTAACATGTGAGCTGGAGTGTTCTGAGACGTTATATTTGGTATATCCAGACCATCCGTCGGCTCTTACTTCGGAAACATGGCTTAAAAAATTTCTCTTCCACGACGTAATCCGATAAAAAAAAACGATCTCTTTACCCGTCGGCTTCCCGTGGCTGTCATGCGACCGGCTGTTGCAGTTAATAATACAACAGCTTCTTGCCATTTTTGGGGTTTCTTTTTATCGCTGTGTGACTGAGTTCAATTGAAAGCCTGCGTGCGCTAGTACCGCTTGCCACAAGTTCCCAGAATCCTTTGCGGTTTTACCCCTGAATGACGTCACATTTTCAATCTCGATCCTGGTGGGCCGGTCTCTAGTCAAAATGCCCGGGCCGATTTTTTGTCCCAGTCCAGCCCTGCCTCCGCCTGTGAGCGCTTTGGCATGGGCGAGGTGCCCACGGCAGCACCACTGCTTGAGCGATACGCGCTTTCATGTCAAAAAGTCGTCATAAATAAGTCTCCAATAACACCAGAAAAAGTCGCCAGATTTGTTGCTAGTCGCTTTTTAGAAAAAAAGTCGCTAAGGGGTCTGAAAACTCGCCAAATATAGCGACAAAGTCGCTAAGTTGGCAACACTGCGAACTCAGCCCTCTACAAGACTCACTCCAGACAACTCAGACATTAAACAGACCAAAACACAGTTCAGTCACATTCAAATTGCAACTTATGGCCTTGTGTGGCTAACGTGACAGTGACTTACCTCCGACCATGCTGGAAGGAGCAGTGACCGGGGCGCACATGCACACGCCTACGTCATACACGGTGCACAAACATAGGCAGGAGATTAAAAGTATTTAATAAATTTCATAAGGATTTAACACATTCGCTGCAGGTTGGATTTTATTCTGAGAGGGAAACATATCCGTACGATCGGGCGTAATCCCACCATCTCCTCCAGGCGTTTGTCCTTCACCGTTTGCTTTTCCTTATAATTTCCACACAGTGGACTTAAAATAGAACAGAAAAATGTGTGCTCATTAAAGCAAATTTAGCTGAAATTAAGAATCACCCAGTTCACCAAACCGGCTACTTAAACCTGTTAATTACACCGTGTTCAGCCACATTACACTAAAAGGCTTCCTGCCCTGATCGTTTAATTTAGCTTCATCTCCCTCAGATACAATTTCATGGTCGAGAAAGTGTTGCATCTTTAATTTCGCACGTCTTTTATTGCGTCGCCCGCAGTGTTGCTGGCTTGTTTGTACAGAACAACAGGCTCAAATAGGAACTTGCAAAAGCTCCACAGAGCAGAGCACATTTAAAACCTTGAGATAAAGGTCAGCTCGGGCTGCTTGCTCGTACTGCTGCAGATTCTTCACAATTATTCTACAAAGAGGACGCACAGCACTGAGTCCCTGGACTGAGGCAGAAACTGTTTTTCTGGTGAAGGCGAGGTTACTTTGGAGGTTACGCAAGTTTTGTTGTAACAGGCAGAACAAGAGGTCAGAGCCTCCAAAACTCGTTTATTCTTATTTATCCAAACAAGTCGAATCTGAACATCTTCCACAAACTAGCCTAGAAAATAACGGCCCTCATTCAGCACTCATCAAGGACAGCAGCGCTCCGACACGGAGGACACATCAGCAGCTGGAGGAAAAGATTTAAGGAGGCGCTTTCCTCCAGCGAGCAGCAGCACGGCTGAATCTAGGACAACTAGTACAGTTAGTGCTGTGTACCTCCCCGAGTTATTACAGTTATTATAGTGAACTCCAACTAAACCAAGAATCAAAACAAAAACACTTAAACTTAATAACACAGTCAGCGTGAAGTTTATTAAACCTGTATTTTCTCTAATGTCCAGCAGGGGGCAAAGCCTCTGGCTGTAAAACGACGTCTGATTTACAGAAGAAGAATAAGCCTCTGATGATCTCTGAGCTCAGTAAACTCTTTCCCGATGAGTTTATGCCTCAGATGCTGCTTTAAGTTCACAGTGTTGGGGAGTAACGGAATACATGTACCGCCGTTACGTATTCAGAATACAAAATATGAGTAACTGTATTCCGTTACAGTTACCGTTTAAAAAGGTGGTATTCAGAATACAGTTACTTTGGTGAAATAAATGGATTACACGGCGGTACTTCCCTGTTTCATATTGTCGCGGGTCAGGATTATTTGGGTTTGTTTGACAGCTACGTTCTGTTGTTCCAGGCGGCAGCGTTACGGTTGCCATGGTTACAGGGTGACGCGCTCTCTCTCTGCGTGTTTCCTGGGTGAGAGAGCGCTTTTTTGTTGTTGTTGTTGTGCTAAGCTAAAAGGCAGAATGCTACAGGCATAGCTCTAAAGAATGTAGCCTGATGGGCAGTGTAGTCCGTGCTGCAGGGAGAATGGACTACCGTACACGTTATGTGTCTGTGAGCGAGGGAGGGAGAGAAAGGAAAAGTCCGAGCTGTCACGGAGCAAAAACGGGAGCTGAAAGCATGTAAATATAATAATAACCACTGCAGCCAAGAAGAGTGCCTGACGAGCCCAGCTGTAAGTAAGCTATTAAGACTCAACTGTACACTGTGTTCGTGTTTTCCTCCGGAAAAAATAAGTTCCGTTGGAGCCTTTCAACGCCTCTCTCTGTCTCTGGCAAGCAAAGTTGACCCAGACAACAAAGTAAAGCTATTTTTCGGCTACCAGCCCGACAGGGAACCGGACGTATTAGCCAGAGGTCCCTTTACTACGTTTCGGAGCCGCGGACCTTCAGTAACAGTAATAAATCACAGCAATAGTACATTCACGTAGTTGTAAACAGCATGATAATATATTAAGTAATCCAAAGTATTCAGAATACGTTACTCTCATTGAGTAACGTAACGGAATACGTTACAGAATACATTTTGGGGCATGTATTCTGTATTCTGTAATGGAATACATTTTAAAAGTAACCTTCCCAACACTGTAAGTTCACGCTAGAGTCAGAGATGAACAGGAAGTAGAGTAGGTAGGTTTTGGGGCGGGGCTACGCTGTGCTGTGGGCGATCCACTAACAGTCTGCTAGTTTCTGAAGATAGAAGCAGCCGGTTCACCTCAATGACCGAGAGCAGCGAGGGAGTAATAAAAACAGAGAGAGTGAGCACAGGCTTCAAACTTGTTTGGATCTCCAGAAACAGAAAGTCAGTTCAGATCAATGAGAGGCGACTGAAGAAGAATGAAAATGCTCTGATATAAGGCTTGTGTTAGGAGCAGCTGGAGACTGTATGGGGTGTTAGAGGTCATGAGCTGTTCTGTGGATAAATCAGCTCAGAGCAGAGAAGGCTGCTTTATTACGAGCAAGCACACCTCCTGAACCAGGAATCGGCATCTAACAGCTGCTCTGTAGGATGTGTGGAAGAACACAACACATTACTCTCTGTGCCAAACAGTTTATGAAAGGTAAACTAAGGTACACAGAAAGGTAACTCTGAAAAGTCAAAGCCAATGAACAGATGTTACATCGATACACGTTCAGTGCAGACTGACGTTTTAAGAGTAATGAAGCAGGAAGGCTGTGGTGGTTCTCGGAAAGCCACACAATGAGCGAGTGATGCAGATGGGTTCTCCTGTGCTTCTCTTTCCTCGGGTAACGAAACTCCAGTTGTCGACAGGTCTGTGAGCAGGTGTGAATTTCTCCAGAGGGGCAGGTGAGGACGTTTGAGGGCAGTCAGACTGGCAGGTTTTCCTATAGCAGGAGGACAAATGGGTCCTGAATGAACTCTACACTGAGTAAAACAACTATCTGACTGACGTTAGTGGGACACAGGTATGCCAGTCAGAACCTGGGAGGAGCCCATTTACGTAATTGCGCAAAAGTCCACTAAACACATACAACGGAGCCATCACCTCTCTTCATGTAACAACAAAAGGTATAGCTGGTTAGCTAGCTGAGCGCTCACAGATTCCAAAACACAAAGTTTCACCGTGCTCCGACCAAACTCACTGAACCAGCCGCAAAACAAGTCCACAAAAACGCAACCTTCGCACATCTGCCAAGACAAAACTCTGCTTGCATCTGGGTTCCTCCGTTTTATCCGCCGATAGCCGCTGTAGCTCCTGATAATGGCGGCGCTAACACGCCACCTCCATCAACAACCGCCATTTTCAGCCCAGGTACAGACACGTGATTGGATTACACCGCATGTCGTAAATTTAGAGCCACGTGGGGTTTTGGCTTTGCAACTTCTTATTGGTGGAAGTGACATGAACACGGTATCATTATCATGATTCTATCGGCTCAAATTATGAAAAAGAGATGTCAATCATGCAAATTGGCCAATAGATGCTGAAGTTACAGCCCCTCAGAGTTTAAAGCGCCAGAGTCCATTTAAACTGTTCATGTGCAGGGCAGCAAGGACTGCAGACTGTGAATGTGCGGTTAATTCTTCAAAAAAATATTCCAAAAACAAGCATTTTTAGACATGTTAATGAAATTAAATCATTTCTGCTGTGACCTCTTGTACAACGCCTGAATATTTATTTATTAAAAGTGCTGTAATTTTTCACTGTTTCACTTTAGAAGCATAAATCTTTGCACAGATGATGTTGATTACTGATTTTCTGGATAAATATATGAACTAAAGCACATTTTTAAAGGGGTTATATGTAAAAAAAAAAAAAAAAAAAAAAAAAACATAGATAAATTAGAGGAGGAAAAAATCTACTTACTTTTTGTGTTCCAGGCTCAGTAACTGTGACACAGTAACATCTGCTGCAATATTTACACCTCTTATGAAATGTCACAAGTGTTAGCTTTATTTTGATACCAAGATTGTTAACACAGAGTTTGTAATTGCAGAGAAATGCTCCATTCATTTTGGGCATGTCATCTTTGAGCAGGACGCTCAGAAAGCCCTTTGGGTAGGAAGAGGTTAGACATGATCCAAACCACTGCAGTGCAGAACTATTATTTTAAAACAAATCTAAAACTATTGCTAAATGTGCAGCTACGTTAATACGGAGAAGCTTCACGCATGTACAGGTCTGAGCTGTGTGTGATGATGATCTGTTTCTGTCAGAAATGAAGTTCCTTTGTTTTGTGGAAATGTTGAGCCTGAGTCATAAAGATTTATTCCAAGAGGAAAGAAAAGACTGAAGAGCAGCAGGAACATTTCTTCAGCGACTCCACACAGAGTGGGAGACGGATGGGAATTGGGGGATTTTGTGTGGCCTGCAGGCAATGTCGTGTGTATGTCCAAGTTACAAAGTTGCAAAGTTACTGTAATCACATTACATTTTTTAGTAACGTAACATTTTGCTGTGCTAAATTCAGTAATTACATTAAAGTTACAATCATGTTACTGGTGTTACAAAGGTTGGTCAGCCGGGCGGATATAAAGAAATAAACAAACCGCCTCCATTTCTACCTGTTCATGTTTCTACAGTAGAATCACCATGGCGACCACTCTACTTTGTATTCATATATAAATTTTTTTTAAAAGATTATAAGTGTGTCCTCATTAGGACAGGGGTTTGTGTTGTGTGTGTGACTGTAGCTATAGGTTTATATTGTTAACTGGTGTTTATGTGAAAATGTATTAAGAGTAATGTAACGAGTAGAGTAACAAATTACTTTCTCCAGTGAGTAAGTAAACGGCTCTTCTGTTCCAGCTTAGACGGACAAACCTCGATACTTCTTAAAAACTACACAGCAGCACAAAATCACCTAAACCTAAGTGTTCTGGTCTGTGTCCCTGTCAGAGGAAGTTCACAGAAGTATAAATAAAGTACGATAAAAGGCTTCAGCCTGAATCTGATGGTCGGCACAGTCAGACGCTCAGGCATCTTTTTTCCTTTTGTGTTTTGTAAATATTATTAAATGTTATTAAATTATACATTTGAAGCCCCATGAGGCGACTGTTGTTGTGATTTGTGACTATATGAATAAAACTGAACTGAAATGATAATATGTGACTTTTAACCTCCTGTAATAAGCAATAGGCAGGTTATTAAAGCAGTGCTCTCTGATGCATCATGGGCAAAAAAAACCGACTCCTCCGTGAACGGATGATCCCGCAGCACCGGACAGTTCATTGGTTTCATTCAGTCCTTCCACCTGTGAGCTGGACCGAAGCTCCTGTAACACTGACTGAACCACAGCACAGAGTCCCACAGAGACCCCAGTCTGAGCCTGGATGGAGGGACGTGTGCTCGCGTTGACCAACAAACCATCGATCAGCAGCTGGGCCCTGTTTCAGAAAGCGGGTTTAGAAAACTCAGAGTTAAAAATGATACTCAGGGTTGAGTAACCCCGAACTGTCCAACTCGGAATATTCGGTTTCAGAAAGGCTGATAACAATTAGTTCAATCAACGCGGAGTTGCTTTAACCCCAAGTTAAGCGCACGCATAAAGCCCTGATTAGTGGAGCACAGATTAAGCGAGTCACCATGGAGACGGAGGGAAAGAAGGCGCGGCCAATGTATTTTACAGCGCTTGAGGCCGAAATTCTGATGGCAGCATATGCCGATAACATGCAAATTTTGCGGAAAAAAAGTAACACAGCCTCAGCTGCAAAAGAAAGGGAGCATGCATGGCAATACATAGCCGACAGAGTCAATGCGTGAGTGTTAATTTAAACATTGATCTAGGGATTTCCACCCATTTAACACGTTATTTTATTATATTTCATTTTATTTTTTATTTTATACATTTTATTTTGTGATGTGATGTGAGCGCAGGTGCAACCCAACAGGCCCCAAACGTTCCTGGCAGCAAGTAAAAATGAAATATAAAAAATGTAGAGGAAGAGGGTCCAGCCACTTCTCCAACAAACCTTTCCTCAGTAAGATGTTCAGCACTGATTTACAACCAACCTAAGTGGGCATGTACTATGAATGTCAATGCTATTTCCTGTGTTTCAATAGCTCCCTGTAAAGCAGCTGTACAAGACCTGTTTGATCAAGAAAATAAAAAAATGCTTTTTGGAAATGGAACTCTTCAAGCAGCAGAATGGAATGTGAGTGCCATCTATACAGCCAATCACGCCTGGGAACCCTGAAAATAAATGTAAAATCTAAGTAGTAGTTCAAGTATCACCACATCATGAATTAAGTTTTGTTCATCCTGATACCTGCAATTTTGTGGAATCCCTCTTTGATAAATCTTGTGGGTCTATGACCGGGGAACACCACAAACGAGTACAGGAGACGTTTCAGTGCAACTGTAACATTCCTGACTGCCCGACAGACGGTAGCCTTGGAAACGTGCTCAGCGTCACCAATATTATACAGAAAGCTCCCGTTTGCAAAAAAACGAAGTGCAATACAAATAATATGTACAGAACTGAGAGAATGTCCGCGATGTGTCACATGAGCAATATAAGGCCTGAGGATGTTATTCAAATAAATTATGGATTGTGCTGAAAAACGGTAACGTTCACACAGAAAATCATCAGGAAATGATAAAATGTCCAAACGCGCTCTAATCACTCTCTCCCGGCAGAGAGCTCTGCGGAGAATTTGGGCTTCAACATCTACTGGCTCTTCAAGGAAGGGGCACGCCATGTCTGACACTTCCTACAGTCAGGTTTCCGACAAAGAGGCGGAGAAAGTCAGGGTTAGTTGAAGTAAACCTGCTAGGGGGCAGGTTAGCTTCACGGAGTGTGTCGTCATAGTAACTCACTCAGAATTAATCTAAACTCGCTTTGTGAAACCGAAAACCCAGAGTTTTCGTTAACTCAGGGTATACTTACTCAGAGTTTGCACTAAACCGGCTTTCTGAAACAGGGCCCTGATCTGACAAGAGGCCTGACTGCCGGGACCCCAGCGTGGTCCATCGGTGTCTCCATCCTTCTGCCGGCCAAGCGAGACATCCGTCTCAATCATCCTCCACCGGCTCACTGGGAAAGTTCCCATGAGGCACAGAGAGGTGAGGCTGGGCGGGGGGTTCTGGGTGGGGGTGGATTTAGCAGAGAGAGAGGAAGAAGAGTAGTGAGGAGAAAAGAAATAAGAAAAAGCTCTGACCTCCAGGGCTGAAAAATGAAGCCTCACAAACTGCAGTTCCTCTAATGGCCTGTAGAGGCTCTAGATCAGATTCACCTCTGCACCAAAACACCAAAACAAAGACAGCCAGCATGAAATGAACAGTCAGAAATACTCAAGTATTTTATGCAGTGATGAAGTATTTGTACTCTGTTTAAAGTGAGTTTCTGAATCCAGGCTACTGATGTTCTGACTGTACTGCATGTTATAAAAGACAATTTGTTAGGTACACCTGTCCAGCTGCGCATTGGCATAAATATATAATCAGCATCATGACAGCATGTCAGTGCATTCAGTCATGCAGACATGATGAAGACCACCTGCAGACGCTCAAACTGAGTGTCACAATGAAGATGACGGTGACTGTGGTTGTTGTTTCAGAAACGGCTGATCTGCTGGGATTTTCCCACCAACCATCTCTGAGTTACGGAAAAGGTCTAAAAACAAGGAAAACACCAGCAAGCAGCAGCTCTCAGGGAGGAAACACCTTGTCGAGGTCAGATGTCAGGAGAGTAGATAAACTGCTCATAGGAAGGTCAACAGGAACTCCAACAATCACTTGTTATATCCAAGGTCTGCAGAGGAGCATCTCAGAGGCTTGAAGCAGACGGGCCACAGCAGCAGAAGAACGCAGCGGTCAGCTAAGAACAGGAAGCCGAGGCTACACTTCACACAGACTCAGCAAAACTGGACAACAGAAGCTGGAAACAGCACCTGGTCTGATGAGTCTCGATTTCTGCTGGATCACAGTTTGGTAGGATCTCGTGGATCCTCGTATCTGCATCGTTATATTAGTGACTGGCTGGAGGCTAAAAAACATGAACCTGATCTGTGGAAACCATATATGACATCATGGTGGCCACATCCCCTTTTTTTTTTAAAAAAAAACCCAGCCTTTTGGAAAAGTATAGTGATCTCATTTAAACGCCACCATGACAAACTCAGACTTCAAATGGGACGAATGATTTTTCTTGGGTTAATATTTGAGCTCAAACTTACATCGATGCTTTTTGCAGAACACTAATATGAGAAGATAAGACAGATCTTATCTAAAGTCACGTGGCCCGACTGTGGCGTTGACTGAACCCATTAGCGTGCAGATAACTCGCGAGGGTGAGACGCAGCTGCTGACAGATTCGCCGTCGCTCAGCGGCTGTCGCAGACAAACAACACACAGACATTAATATTGAAACACAGTCGTCCTTTCTTCACGCAGCAGCGGGGACAGTCACAGGATTATTCAGCATTTGATCCTGTGATCCATTTTTTATGATTTCATGTCTTTGAACAAACCCGAGCTGAGGTCGAAGCTCCTCCAGCTCCGCAGCATAAAACACAGTCATTCAGATGTCTGACAAACCTGCAGACACACAGAGTAAAGACACAGTTAAGACTTTAGTTATAAATACATGCAAAATGAAAATAAAACGGAAAACCTCTGAAATGTGCATGAAAACAACAAAAACATCAAATCACTGACAGGATACAAGAGGAACCATCAGCACTGTGCGTGACTTTATAATAAAGACTAGACTCCACAGCACAGTAAGCGTTTCCTGATTTGATCCCCGAGCATCTGTTTTATCTTTCAAACAAGCATCAAACTGCAAGAAGAAGCCTGGCTTACGTTCAAAAGGCTGCAGTTCCTCTGGTGTCCAGCAGGGGCAGCAGTAAGTTAGTCCCCATGTTAAAACTGTACAGCAGAAATAAGCATGTTTACGGGCTGATTGTTTGCATTGTTGGGGGCGTGGCCTCTTTGACTGACAGGCGGCTTCTCCTCACCTGACTGCAGTCCCTGATCTGGACCTCGGACCGGATTTTAACGTTTAACGGAGAACGTTTGCTGGATTCAGCACCATGACAACTTTCCACAAAATAATTCTACCTGCTGTAAGTAATTTTCTGTCTTCTGTCCAATTGGAGCAGAAGAGTCGCCCCCTGCTGGTCATTGGAACAAATGCAGGTTCAGTGAGCGCTGACTACACTGCTTGTGTCCACTCTGAGCTTTAACATAGTTTACTGCTGAATAACAAAGAGTGTGACTGCACGGCGCTGAACCTGAGCCCCGCTGACCCTGGAGGAAGATGCTGATGGAGAAACTCGTCCATAATGTATGCTGCAGGTGAGCACTGCTGTGACGCAGGTTAATCATTTATTTATCTGGTCTTGCAGAAAGTTTCGTTGGTAAAGCTGGCCCTGTTGTGCAGCTCCTGGAGGACCAGTTTCACAGGAACGTCCTCTGTGAGCAGAGCTGCAGGAAACCTGATACACAACATGAAAAAGGAAGGCCGGCGTGCAGAGCGGTACACTTTAGCCGAGCTCTTTATGTACCCAGTTTGTGCTGACTCTGGGTTTGAGCAGAAGGCAGAGCGGGGAGAAACCTCGATGAAATATTTACTGAATATCTCAGAGAGAAAGAGAGCGAGTGCAGCGTGCAACAAAACGATTTATTTATGGTACGCACCGACATTTAGAGAGGAAACACTGCAGGTGGAGACGTGTCAGGAGGAAACGATTAAACATTTACTGATAAACCTTTGTGACAGTGTTTGCAGTGGCAGACATTTACTAATCAGGACATTTTCACCATATTTCGCTTCATCCTTTTCCAGCGTGCCTTTGAGCAGCAGCAGCAAAAACAAACATCTGTGCTGCAGATAACCACACACAGCTGCAGGTGGAGCACTGAGGACAGAGGGAGACAACAAGCTGTCTGAACATTTATAAATCACAGTATTTACTCACTCGTGTCTTCTTCTTTTAATTTCACCCTGGAGCTCTGAGATGAATCCTGCAGTGAGCGTGCAGCCTGAGCACGGATAACAATGACCTCAGTTCATGAAATATTCGTTCAGCTCCCCATCCTCTGCACTTTAACTGCCCCGCACACCTACGCACACTTTAAATCACTCATTAGCCTCAAACAGGGAAGCCCTGCCCACATTATTCCACAGCTGTGACATCATCCATCATCCATCCATTTATCATCCATCCATCCATCCATCATGCATCCATTTATCATCCATCTATACATCAGTCCATCCATGATGCATCCATTCATCCATCATCCGTCCATTCATCCATCATCCAACCATCATCCATCTATACATCAGTCCATTCATCATCCATCCATCCATGAATTCATCCATCCATCCAACCATTTATTATCCATCATCCATCCTTCATCCATCCATCATCCATCAGAAGTCACACTGCAGGCCTACTTGTTGTTCCTAGAGTATTTGAAAGTAGAATGGGAGGCAGAGCCTTCAGTTTTCAGGCCCCTTATTATTACTGATTATTAATCTCTGGCTCTCTGTTTTCTTCCCCTCACCCCAGTTGGTCGCTGGTTCTGCTGGAGGTTTTTTCTTCCCATTGTCACCATTTGCTTATAGGGGTTCATATGACTGCTGGGGTTTTCTGTTTCCTCTGTATTATTGTAGGGTCTTTACAATATAAACGCCTTAAGGTTCGTGTTTCATCCGTACACCAACAGCATGTCTGTGTACACAGAGACAGATAATCAAAGATACCGTACTGTACTCATCTTAAATCACAGGTGTCGAAGTCCAGGCCTCGAGGGCCGGTGTCCTGCAGGTTTTGGATGTGACCTTGATCCAACACAGCTGATTCAAATGGCTAAATTACCTCCTCAACATGTCTTGTAGTTCTCCAGAGGCCTGGTAATGAACTACTCATTTGATTCAGGTGTGTTCACCCAGGGTGTTATCTAAAACCTGCAGGACACCGGCCCTCGAGGCCTGGACTTCGACACCCCTGTCTTAAATCATTACTTATAAAAACACAAAAATACTGCTGATGTCTTTGTGTCAGGCACCACAGGTAGATTCACAGGTTTGTACTTGCCTCATCAGGTATCTTCAGGGTTAACGTCCTCTGCTGTGAAGCTGGTTCATTTCGTACATGTGAACCTGACCTGCTCCAGAGCCGGTTTTCCTGATGATCTCAGACGCAGCTTCAGACCCTGATTATTTTGTTTTTTCTGATGTCTCCAAATAATTTTTTATCAGTATGAACACACTGACCAGCTATACTGCACCTGCTGACCAGTTTTTGTTCTTCACCCTCAGAGTTAAACTTCACAGAGGCTGAAAGAACAAAACCTGAAACCAAGGCTGTCCAACTCCAGGCCTCGAGGGCCATCCTGCAGGTTTTACACATGTCCTTGATCCATCACAGCTGATTTAAATGGATAAATGACCTCCTCAGCATGTCTGAAGTTCTCCAGAGGCCTGGGAATGAACTAATCATGTGATTCAGGTGTGTTGACCCAGGGTGAGATCTAAAACCTGCAGGGACACCGGCCCTCGAGGCCTGGAGTTGGGGACCCCTGCCTTAAACTGTCTTCAAACATTCATTTAATGAAGCACTCGATAGTAAAACCATCAGATTCTCCTCAGAGATCGATAAATCTGCTCCCTCTCACAGCCGCATTTTTATTCTCCTGTTTCTGTCAGGCTAAACTTTATTACAACAGCAGCTCTTTCCCAGTCTGACTGACCAAAGTGCTTAAACACACACACTCACACACACACACACACACTCACAGTGCTGTCTGCAGCAGCTGTTACTTTCAGTCGTGTAACATTTTTAACCTCTTTGTATTTTCTCTATAATGTCAGTGAGCAGAAACGGCTTCGGCTCAGCGGAGAGATAAAACAACGATTTCCACCTGCTTCCTCCATCCAGCACGATTAACGACACGTACTCCTCGTTGCTACAAATTCTCTGCTGCTTGCTTCTGCCCCAAATCAGAATGGAGGGTGCTGTAAAGCGGCTCGTGGTGCTGTGATGTGTCACAGAACGGGAGTTCACTGTAATCTCAGATTGGAGCTGCACCTGCTGCCCCGCGCAGGGCAGGAAACACGTTGACTCCACAGTTCATGAACATTTCCAGGTTATTCAGAAATAAGCTGAATAACCTGGAACGCTGCACGTGGACAAACATCAGCTGACTGATGGTCCTTGCCGGGGTCAGCTGATGCGACGGTCAGACTCGTTTCTTCCTGCAGGACTTTTTCATGTTACAGAGTAAAATGTGCCCCAAACTTGCTCTCAGAGTGCTGACGTGGCGTCTCCGTCCTCTCTGTCCTCTTTTGCTCTTTGCTGGTTTTTCATGCTTTTCCTCTGAAGTCTGTGTTTGGGTGGGAGAGATGAGTTGTTTGTGCCGTGCTCCTTTAAATCAAAGGCGAGGGGAAGGCTGTGCTTTAATCATATTTCATGCCGACCTCACTTATCTTCCTCGCCGTTGTTTAAGGCATGTCATTGCAGATATATCAGCCTCCGCCTGACTGCTACAGTACGGACACACACACACACACACTGTATGTAAAGCCTTTATGAGTCCAAACATGACAGGATGACAGTGTGTTAAAATGTGGAACCAGAATCGCAGCGTGTTAACATTTCCTTTGGAAATGCCAAGGTCTTCCATTTTTCTCAGCGTGCAGTGAGCGGGCGCTCAGGCCTGCAGATCACAAAGACTTTAATTTGTTTTTCTGACAGCAGCCTGAAGGTTACAGTGATGAGCTTCTGACCTGAAGACTCCCGCTGATGCTAATTCCACCCAGCGTCCTTGAAAACAAAACCGGAGGCGCAGAACGAGCGGAGACCAAAACACACTTTTCATGTGAGCAAAGTTTGTTTTTATCAGTTTGATTTTCCTGTTTCAGGTGTTTGTCTGTGTGGTCCTTTCACCTCATTATTATACAATGAGGGTGTTTATCTGGGCCCAGTCTTAGAGTAGATGCTACAACAGAAACACTTCAGTCATGATTCTGCACACATCCATCAAGCCCTCCACAGCTTCACATTAAACTTATTTGAAGCATATTTTTCGTCTCATCTAAAGTTAAGTTTTGTTCAGTGACAAAATATTTTTACACTCAAAATAATAAAGAGGAGACAACCCAACACTGAGCTAGTGTGTGAGGCTGAGAGATACCAGCTACATATAATGTGGCTCAGGCTCTGGAACCATAATTATAATTATAGCTGTAATTACTGAGAAGCAGCTCGAACGTGAACGTCAGAAAAAGCTTTGACACTGAACTTCATCGGTGTTTCCTGACCTCAGCCTGGTAAATGCAGCAGTAACAGCTTCACGCTGAACAACGCTCAGGTGCAACTCGGAGCTTCTGACCTCGCCCCAGACTACTTGGACACGTAGCGCAGAGGAAGCGGGGATCAAACCGCCGACACTCCGATCGGCTTCAGTCTGCAGATTTCAGGTGTGGAGCACAAACGTGTCGATTTCAAATGACTCTGTCTGACGCTGACGTTAGAGAAGTGGCCCGTTCGTGTTCGTGACTCTTGTGTGTGAGCATTTCTGTGCACGCATCAGTGAAAGACGCTCAGAGTGTATCTGACTTTTTGTTTTTTAGTTTGACTTTTACTCTTTTTACAGCGTTTCTGTGGCTGAATTTCAGGTTTCCAGCAGAAATCTCGTGCACTAACAGTCAGTCAAAAGCAAATAGTCCAGAGTAAGGATGCCTTTGTTCTCTTTATTCCACAGAACGAGTTTCACATCCAGGCTGTGAGGCACCGCTGAGCTGTGTGGGCGGGTCTCTGAGGAGTGGCTGTTGGGAAGTCTGGAGTTTCACCATCTCAAAAATCAAAGTTTCAACTGTTTACAACTTTTCCATTTATAAGGTTTCAACTAATACAGTCATGAATAATAATGATAGTAAAACATGAATATTTACTGCCTGACATCCTGCTGCTGGTGCACACGAGGGTCCAACAAGATCTGCTTAGGTGAATCGTAAATAATGCCGCGTGCAGACGGTTCTGATGCGTTGGTGAATCTGTCTGAAGACTCAACAGCAACGTCTGCGAAGCTTCACCTTAAATCCAAAAAAGAAAAGAGGAACGACTCGGCGGTGTGAGCTCCGTTTGTTCAGCGATGGCGACCCATCAAACGTGTCCTGTCCTGGTCACGTGACAGCAGCTCGAAGAGATGAGTCTGTCTGGCGTCTGCTTCTGTAACGGCGCCGATGGGGATGTTCTACCTGAACAGCTGCAAACAGGAAAGACCTGAGACCTGGAAATTCTGTCCACAGTAATAATCAAAGATTATTCAAAGCAAAGTTGTCGGGAGCAAGTCTGACTCACGGCCAGCAGTGTAAACCAAGCTCTCAGTACACCTGTACAGTGCACCTGTACAGGTGTACTGAGAGCATACTACCCTAATCTTTTATTACCACATGTGATAGAAGTATGATTTGTACTTTAAAGACTAAACGCGAGTTTTACTCACACAGCTGTGTTCGGTCTGAGTGTGAAAAGTGTTGCACGTGAGCGGGCAGTAAACGTGGGTCTTCCTGTGTTTGCAGCTGCAGTTCTTCAGACTGCAGGCCTTCACCTCTGAGTGATGACTGTGAGAAAACGAGCCACGCAGGTGAAACTGCACCTCGGAAGTTTGATTCACTTCAATGATCCAATCAACAAAAGGCGGCTTTCATCCGATGCCTGAGGCCTCCTGATGCTTTCATCCAAACCAAACGCCCACAACGACTGAGACGGGCCTTTGTCTCTGCACTGAATCACACGAGCTGTGTTTGCCATGCTGAGGTTAGCTCTCTGTGGGATGAATGATTGTTAGCAGTGAAACTGGTGCCGTCACTCTAAAGCATATAGTTAGGGCTGGACCAGGTGACCCTGAATCCTCCCTTAGTTATGCTGCAATAGACATAGGCTGCCGGGGATTCCCATGATGCATTAGGTGTTTCTTCTTCACTCACTATGTGTTAATAGACCTCTCTGCACTGAATCGTACTTGTTATTAATCTCTGTCTCTCTTCCACAGCATGTCTTTATCCTGTCTTCCTTCTCTCACCCCAACCAATCACAGCAGATGGCCCCGCCCCTCCCTGAGCCTGGTTCTGTCGGAGGTTTCTTCCTGTTAAAAGGGAGTTTTTCCTTCCCGCTGTCGCCAAAGTGCTTGCTCATAGGGGGTCACATGATTGTTGGGCTTTTCTTTGTATGTATTATTGTAGGGTCTACTGTACAATATAAAGCTTCTTGAGGCGACTGTTGTTGTGATTTGGCGCTGTATAAATAAAATTGAATTGAATTGACTTGCACAGAAACATGAATCGTGCATGTGGTCCAGCGGGGTCGTCTGCTAGAGCCTGAGCACAGGTCCAGGGAATAAGATGTGCTTCACTGTGGTATTCAGACACGAAGGTCCCATCAGAGGAGTTTCCATGAAGTGTGATTACAGCCGAAGTCTGAGCCAAGACGTGACCGCGCACTCTGCCATCAGTCAGAACCGCCTCACGGCTCCGACAGTCACACACAGTTATCATGGAACGACTTGTAATCGTAACCTGACTCTGTGGTGGTTAAATACCTGTTGGATGTGAGCTGGGAGGAGGGAGGAGCCTGCTGATCCAACCACAAAGAACTACGACTCACATAAAGGTGGATTATTGTGCTTGTTGAGCTGAAGCTGCCGCGCTGGAGAGAGGACGGCAAATAAATCGTTAGGGAGGGGCTGAAGCTGAAATCCATCTCACTTCATGTTTCTGACTGAATGTCTCCATAAAACATGCAGAGTGGCGCTCAAAGTGAACACGTCTGGAGTGAAATAAGTTTATTTCTAAAGAGGTCAGACTCTAAATTACCCAAACACCCTCTGATGGATGACGGCAGCTCGCCGCCCTGATCCTCTGCTCCGACGACCTGAGGGAGGGGCTGGAAGAGCGGGTCAGTTAAGTCTGAGAGCTTTGCTGCATCTAACAAGCTGCTGACCAGGAGGAGGAGCCTGTGTCTGTTAGAAAAGCAGGCTGCTCGGGGTCAGAGGTCAGACAGGGTCCCGTCATGAGTCACAGGGAAACGGGAGCTGGAGCGACGGACGGCAGGAGGCAGCAGGAGACGGGCCGAGCGCTGCGGCACAGAAACGTCCTTGGGCGTGAGAGCAGCTGAAATATTACAGGAGCCAATCACCTCCCTCTACCGAGGCTTCGACGGGCTGGGCACCAAACTGCTCCGGGGCGCCAGGCTGGGACCAGAGGAGCTCAGAGGAACCTGTCCAGGTGTTCTGAGTACCTGACGAGGACGTCGTCACGGCATTAAAGTGGACAATGTTTAATACAGTAACCCTTCTGACACCGCCGTCCTCTCTCCCCGCCACGCCTCGTGTGTTCAGGTCATCATGCATCATAGTGCGCGCGCTGTGCTGGCAGCTCATCATCGGGCTTCAGCGGCGTGCTTCCACGGTCCGTCTGTAAATCAGAGTCAGGCAGAACTAAAGCAACTTCCTGCCTGCGCGTCTATTAAAGGCCTCAGGAACATGGACTCGCCGTCGAGTCCTCTGAGGCACTTTTTCATCTCTCCTGCTGTTCAACAAACACAAATGAGTCCCAGTGTTGGTTTTCCATCACCGCACAGCTCCCGAGGCACTCCGCCATCTTTCCTTCATGACTTATTGAGGCGGCTGGAGAGCTGTATTTCCTGCGGCAGCAGAGAAAGCCATTTGTCACAGCAGCTTCACCTTCGCTGGAGGAGAAACTGGAGGAAAGAAGAACGTCAGGAAGTAAGCGATTGCCACCTTAATTCCAGCTGCCCACCAATCTTGGCCTCACCTCTCTGAACAGCTGCTGCACAGACAGGCTGCAGAAATCCATACATTTCAAATGAAACTGAGATTATTACGTCTCAGCATCCTAGCACAGGAGAGCTCGATGTACCTGCCAGAAAAATAAAGGGCGGAGAAAGAAACACAGGTTGGAGATGATGTTTGAGTGCAGCTTGGAGCGAGCTGCCTGCAGCTGTGACGGCTGCTGACTGTGGATTTGACTCTGAGAAGCACTGTCTCAGATTTTGAATTTCTTGTTTGAATGAGTCGCCATGTTTGTGTGGTGGAGGGATTGGCAGCTCATGTCAGCGCTGTGTGTGTGTGTGTGTGTGTCAGCTGTCTAACAACAAGTGAAGAGGTCAGAGGTCACATGTGTCACATTAGCTGAGCTCTTTTATTTACAGTCTGTGGACAGAATCTGATGCTGCTGAGAGGAAAGACAATCTCTGATAGTTCAGGTGAACAGTGACAGACGAGTTACTGATCCACACGCACCTTTATACACAGGAACATGAGTTACATATGAGAACAAGCCTGTCCAACAGGGACACACACACAGTCCTCCCTCCGGGCTCAGACGGGCTCACGTGTCTGTTTGGTTTAATATCTCCGATCCACCGACAGCTTAACCGGCAGAGTCTTCACTGGGAGTTTATCCCCGATGCTGATGAAGGGAAACATCCTCTCGGTGAAAGTGTGCGTGAAGGTGTGTATGTGTGTGTCAGTGTCAGCGTCAGAGAACGACAGCTGTCCTCCGTCCCAGTCCAGACCCACTCGGATCCTCTGGAGCTTCTTCTGCAGCTGGAGGATGGTGGGGGGAGCAGATCCCGAGCGAGCTGAGTATTCACCTTGATTGAATCCTATTCCACCAAATCCAGAGCGTATGGGTCCCTTCCTCCGGACGGACTCCGCTAACACGCCCAGTCCCCAGTGTCCGCTGTCTCCAACCTCCACAACCCAGCTGTGGGCCCCTGAGGTAAAGCCCTGAGAGCTCAGCACAAAGCAGAGATGATCAAACCTCTCTGGATTATCAGGGAGCTGCTGCAGCCCACCCACCCTCACGCTGCTCAGATCCTCAGACAGGGTCAGTTCTGGGTTTGCAGTGTTTGGGTCCAGAATCAGAGGAGTGTAGGAGACCATATACTTCATGTTGTTCCAGATGCTGAAGGTCAGGTTGCCCAGGTGTTTGGCCTGGTCTATCAGAGCTCCCGAGGGCAGCTGTGGATCATCCAGCAGGGGGCAGCGCTGGGCTCTTTCCACCGCAGCCTTGTAGTTGTGCAGGAATGAGACGTCTTCAGCTCTCAGCTCCTCCTCTGTGGCCCTGACTGTGTCTGAAAGAGCTGCTATCTCTCTGCTCACAGCCTCCATCTTCTCCTTCATCATCCAGCTCTTCTGCTCCTCTTCCTCCCACAGCACGGTCAGCCTGGCCTCCTCTTCCTCTGCTAGAAACTGGTGAAGCTTCTTAAACTGCTCCCTAATCTTCCTCTCTGTGCGTCGGGCCTGGGCCTTAATGTGTTCTGCTGTTTGATCAAACTTCATTTGGACTTCTTCACAGACCTTTAACTTCTGCTTTAAAGCTTCCAGAGTTTCCTGAAGGTCGTTCTTGTGTTGTTGTGCAGCTTTATCGATGGGCTTGAACGTGTGGTCGCTGTGCTTCGTCTGCTTGTTGTCCAGACTGAGTT